>NW_008590120.1:70378-94414 GCF_000691845.1 Merops nubicus
CACCCTTGAGCCACCTCAAATTTAATCCTCAAAAGAGTCACAGAAGAAAATCTGGATGATTTGTTTCCTTTCATTTTAGTTAGCTTTTAATTTTTGTCTTTTTTCCAACATCTCAAACTCTTAAAAAAGAAACCAACATTAATAAAAACCATTACTTCCTTGAAGGAAAAAAAGAATACATCTAACTTTATAGAAAATAAAACTCAACAAGTACAGCCTCAGCCAGGCTGTTTTAGATGGAACTCACAGTTGTAGCATCACTTGCCCCAGGGGCCTACTTCCCCACTTGATATGTGACTAATGGTACCTTTGATTTCCTGCTTTACAGAGCTGTTATGAGGATCACCCACCATCTACAAAGCACTCTGTGAGCCTTAAGTAAGAAACAGAAAAACTGCTAGACCTCTGTTCAGTGCATGTGGAATGACAGATTAGGGTGTGCTTGCTTTCAAAATTCATTCTTGCAGGATTGAATCTAACAGCAGAGAGTAGAATTTAGAACTGGTTATCTCTGCTTCATCTTTGCCTACCCTCTAGATCCAAACAAAAATAAGCAATCTAACAGATATCATCAGCTTGCTTAAAATATTCAGCATATAGCTTCATTGTGACACTACACCCCTGTGAAGACGGTTTTTTCCTTAATTTCAAGGAAAAAGGAAACAGAGATTCTCTTCACAACAGATCAAAAGAAATAAACTCAACCATTAACCATTACAGACCTGCAATAGTACACAGATTTCTAAAGCTTAATAAGATCTAAACTTTTTGGTACAGGGTCAGTAAAAGTATTGATATAGTAATTAAGGCTCACAAGCATTATAAGAAACAAAAAAAAAACCCTCTAAAATAATTTCTACAGAGCTGTGTTACTGCAAGAATAACTGTTTGAGTGATAACAACAGAAGAAATCTCAGGTGAGAAAGATAACAAACCAGATCCTAAAGTTATTTCTCTGGTAAATCTACTTATACACTAATGAAATCATAATGCGCATTCAAGTATCAGGCTCAGTCACAATCTACAGCTTGGTTTTGTCACTGAGTAAGACCTGCTCTTAACATTTCTGCCACTGAAGCAATCCCACACTCCTGCAGCACTCCTGAATCCCACCAGTTTGGTATATTTAGGTCATAACACAAGATCAAGTTCCTGTTCCCTCCCAAGAAACAAAACAGCCACAAGAAGGCTGCTGCTCCTAGATAATCCATGCAGCACAGCCCTGCAGCTGCTCTTGAGGTAGCTTTTAGGTTTCTCCTGAGTTAATCACTTTTAGGATTCACCCTTAGGTTAGTGTGCTGTGAAGTAGTCTCTGAGCTGGACTGAAGGAGTTCTAAATCTTACCTTTGAAGAAAATTCTCTCTCAAAGATTTTTTTCAACTTTATTTAAAGACAGCAGGCTTCAGTCCTAACGTAACACTAGTTCAGTTCCAACCATTCCTCCTTAATGCTGAGTTATGACCCTTAGTTGTATTAATTTCATAATTTTCTCTAGTTAAACCTAGGTTTCCATTCTCTCTTGAAGAAAATTTCAAAAATTGCAATTAGGATTGCAGGTGGAAAACAAAACAAAACAAAACAAAAAATCAGCACTTAAAATTTAATGCTTAATTTCCTCTATGGGAACTCTAGAGGCAGAAGTAATTGTTCATTGGAAACAAGTCATTAAGCCAAACGTCTAAGGACAGAAATAATCTACAAAGCTACGAGCTTGTTTACAACAAGATTTGGCTTTGGAACAATTTATAGATGCTTTAGATTTTGTCTGCAAGTACTTTCTTTGTCAAAATCATTGTGAAAATCAAAATAGTGAGAGAGGAAAAAAGAAGTTACACTACACACAACTAACTACACAGCATAAAATAGTTATACACCCATCAGGAAACTGACTTTATCTTTCTGATTCCATAACATCCTAATTTTTTCAAGTATAACTGGGAAGAAGAATGCAATTGACACTGCAAATCAGAGGGTTACAGAAAACAAAGTGTCTCCAATGTGCTATACAGATCTTAGACACATGTGAGTCAGACATTATCTATGAAATTAGACTGATCCAATAGAACAAGCTTGACAGATGTCACACAAGGCACAACAGAGATGTGTCATTTATTTCCAGTGTGTCCTACTTGAAGAAAGGAGCTCTATTTATCCATTGAATGGATATATCTAGAACCATTAGCATTTACTGCCAAACTACTGCCTCATGATTTGGTCTGGGGAAAGTGTATGGCTGAAGGGAATTTTAAAAAAAGCTAACAGCTTCAACATGTGAAAAATCCTTACTTGTATTTAATTTGAAAAATAATAAAAAACATGATTAAACTAGCAATAGTAACAAATAGAAAGTTACCTAAAATGAAGTTACTTTGCCAGAAATTGGCCAAGTCTAAAATACGTAACTACATTCTCCCACTGCAAGTCACTGATGTAATACTGCAGAACATGACTAGAATGAAGCATGAATGGTCTCCACAGGGCCATTGGGTACCTACTCTCTATATCAAGTAGGAAATGCAAAGGTCTTTGCCCATCTGAAAAACACATAACTCGTATCCATCGGTAGTGATTTCTGTTATCTTCATACATCATACACAGGTGAATAGCAACGTGAATTTCTTGCAACGGACGTGTGAAGAACAAATGACTCCCTAAGCATATACTTACATTTGTTGTAGATGATCTGTAGGTTTGCTATGACACTAACTATATCTCACTATCACTCTAACAATTCTCAGCTGTCATACAGAAAAAAAAATTCTAGTTGTTAGATGCACACTCTAATCCGATTTATTCACTGCATCATCAGTATACTCTAGGAAAGAAAAGTTTTTAATGGAGTTTTCCAAAAGAAGAAATGAAGCAAGTTCCAAAAGAAATGAAAGCTCAGTCTTTATGTATTGATTTGATTTCCACTTCTGAGTAAATATTTGTACCACCACAGACTGGCACATCTAAGCACCAAACTCCCCTGTATATCAGTAGGTCAGCTTTACCTACACAGAGCCACAATACAAGGTCCCTGGGTTGTTTTTGAAATTACCTTAACCTGATATGGAGATGACCTACACAGAAAAGATAAACTTTATCTCTTTGAGAGCTCACTGCTTGATCAGTGTTTAAAACACCCAAGCAAACAACACATAACAGCCTGACAGCAACACCAAACTATACTGACTTACACATAATAGGCTTGTGATTTGAAGCATTTTTCACCATGGACATAGAGTTGTCCTTAATTTTGTGATACTGACTATGCTAGAGACTCCTGACAGTATTATCTTTCAATTAAGGTTACTGTTTTTTCAAACATATTTCATCCCTGGCCAACTTAGCCACAGAGGTACAGATAGGCTTAGTGGGAAATGGTAAGTTTTTGCCAACATATTATTTCAGCTGAAAAACTAAAAAACGTGCCCATTAAAAAAAAAATAATTTTTCTACAGGCGTAAAATATTAGGTAGCCTAATCTAAGTATAACAGCAAACCTAAGAAGAGTTGTCTTCTTTCCCAAACAAATTAACACTTAATAGGATCCAGCAAGTCAATACTTTTATGATGTGCACTTCTAAGCACATTAGAACCTACAACTGTTTGTAAAGCAAGTCCACGTGCCCTGGACAAACTCACGCTCATGCACTACATGCTGTAGGTTTAGTGAAGCTTGCAGCTCTGAGGGCTCATCCAGCCACGATGCCCTGGCAGCACGGGCAGGTCTGAGAGCACATCCAGCCACCACTCCCTGGGAGCACAGGCAGGTCTGAGGGCTCATCCAGCCACCATGCCCCGGCAGTACGGGCACCACAAGGGCAGCAGCTCCACTGGCTGAACTCGTGCCAGAGTGGGCGGCAGGTCTGCAGGGTAGGCTCAGAGCCTTGCCCAAAGTAGTCCAGGCCTATTTGCCAGAACTAATACAGTCAACAAAATACAATTGAAAACAGAGGACAAATAAGCCAAAATGGAACTACTGCATGCAGTTCTGCCGCTAACGTAACAAAAGCCCGTGACACGATTACAGTGCCATCGTATCATAACTGAGTACAACCATTGCCTCTTAGCATGCAACGACCTACAGATGGGAAGTGCAGATAAGCTACAGCAGAGACTTTCCTTCATCCAACAGGCCACGTTGTAATGGGCTGTGCACAATAAAACTACAATGTGATCTAAACATCCATGGAGCCGTCCATATCAGCAAAAGCTTTGAGTTCTCCACTGAGACAGAAGTACAAATAAATATTTTGTTAAGCAGACTAATGCCCACGTAAGTGTCATCTGTTAACTGAAGGTATTAAGGATTTGAACTACGGCTGTGATACAAGGACAGAATAAAAAGAAATGATACTTAATTGCATTAATGCAACTTAATTGTGTTAATAATGGGAAAGGTTATAAAGCTTTTCAGTCCCACATTCACCAGTGACCAAACATCTACATCTTCTCTTAACATTTTTATCATCCCAGTATACTTTCTTCACATTCCATCAAATGGCATGAAAAGCAGATAAAAGCAGACAGACTTTTCCAGCAATCCACTAAGCTACAGGTGTTTTAAAGATTATTTTTCCCTGAAGAAATCCTTAGCCTTTCTTTCCCCCACCCCCTTTTCAAAATCCTTTATGCTCAATTCAGCAAAAGGCAAAGGATCACTTATCAGAGAAAAACTGCTGTAGCTGTATGGAAGACACTGATTGTAAAATACGGTTCATTTATTGAAGTATATTGAGATGGGACAGGAGGAATCAAGAAACATTCCACCTGTCTGTTTCTTGAATCACTTGGCTCTTCACAAAGCTTTCTTCACAATTTCTTTATTGTGCTGTTGTTTTTGCCTTTGTATTCCCCAGCGTAGAGATATTTCTAGGTTCAATTCAGTGTCAAAATAATTGACTCAAAACCAAGCACAAAATATTACAAGAGCTGTGTCTTGATGAATTTATTATTAGAGTAATTGATAAGAGTTCTTAAATTTCCCAAAAGATCCCTCATGTTCAAAAACCAAGTAGAAGGCTTACAGAAAAACACACAATATTAATACTGTCTTCGCCTTTCCCGAGTGCTCACCCTTATCACATATAAATCTATGTAGAAGGGACAAGAGCAGACGCTTATTGTTTTACATTGTTACCACATCAAATATTCTACCCTAAAGGCTGGTTTCATCCCCTGTAATTCAGAAGTGATTCCAGTAAAAGTAATGTTGCCAACCTCATGTGAAACTAAGAAAGGAGAAATAGGACTCCTGGCCTTGAAAAAGCTAAAGTGGAATATGTCTATATGGTACTAAAAATGCATTCTTTCATGTAGTTTGGGTTTGCAAAAGCGAATGAGAGTCCAGATCTGTCAGAAAAAATTTATGTAGAACACCATTTTAGACAATAACCCAAAATACACTGATGAATTGTTGGTCTTAAAATGGCATGAGAAAACTCATTGCCAGTTTCAACAGCTACAAGGAAACAGTGATATTTAAAGGATATCTGTGTACTCGATTATATTTACTTCTAAACCCTGTAATCCCTGGAAAATTAAAGATGGAAAAAGATCACAATTCTCACCTATTTGTTAAAAATGGCAAAAGGATAAAATAAGATTACCCTCTGTAACTTTATGTCACACATCAGAAGTCTTGTAGAAATTTCTCTGACATGATCCCATTCTGAGACAACGTAAGTTTGTTATGTCAAATGAATTAGTCACAGTCAAAATATACTATGTCAGTGGTCTAAATTTAAGATATTGGCCTGTAGCAGATTTTAGTTAAAACAAACATGCTATACAAGCCTGGCTTTGCAAGAAAATTATGGATGAAGAGGCCAGCACATACATAATTCACATTCTATTAAAAGATTTTTCTCAGCTGCGTAGTACAGTATTCCTAAGACAGACTGCAAAATGGTGCTTAGAGGATTGGGAAAGGCATTGCATTTTGAAAGAAATATACTCACAGTATTTGAAATGAATACTTATATTTTGAAGGAGAAAGAAATTTTAGTTAGCTAATTTTCTGCATAATGGCATATTAATTCAGGACTTACACACGTAGCTGTATTCATAGTACCTACTATATTACCATTTGCCATGCAGATGAAACAGAACAGTCTTCTGAGAGAGTTTATACACGAGTGCAATGATGTAGCCTGGCTTCTTGGCATTAGCAGCCTAAATAGCACCATATCCCAAGGCAAGCTGTACAGCCGAATGGCAGAGTGATAATTTATGCCTATTCATATTTTCACATATTTTTTTCTGAGTTTTCTACAGCGTATAGTGCTTTATAGCACATTTTAAAAGGAGGAATAAAAGTACTAAAAATAAATAAAGGAAAAATGGGATAAATGCTGGTCATTTATGGAAATAGATCATATAAATGAAAAAGTCCCAACAGATGCTGCCTTAAAGGAATGGATTCTGTAATTATAGGAGACTTACTCCAGGGTTTCACAAAGACATTTGAAATTCTGCCATTAGATTAACATACTATGCATGGGTGAAACTAGATCTGAAATCTAGTCTGCCTGCAATCCTAGCTACCCACATTTAAGCAAGAAAAACCTAATATAGAACTGGAACAGAGAAGGGGCTCCAGGTGGCATATAACCTGACATAATAGAGGAAACTAAAACAGCTGGTAAAAAAAAATCAAACAAAAGCCCTCAAACAAACCATAAACAGGCTTCCCTTCTTGGTTCAGTTTATGTTCCTTTACATATACAACTACAAAGACATGGTGGTAATCTGAAAAGTAACTTTAAATTTAACAACATGAGAACTGTTGATCTAGATAATTACTTTATCATAAACATTGCTTCTAAAAGGGGAGATTAAACTTATTAATGATAGCTCTTCAATCACTCAGAATTTAATTTTTGTTTCTTTAATTTTAGCCCGAATGTAAATGTATCATCTGAAGACTGAACTCTCTGCGTTGGGGCTTATTGAATTCTGACACTTCATTTCTCATAGGAACCCAGCACTCATGGCACATCTTGACTTCATGCCTTCTCTTTAATTATAAAATGGTATTCACATTGCTTTTTGCAAACCATGATCTTTTGTACATCTCCTTCATAATTATAACAAACTTTCTAGCCCCTCAGCTGACAAGCAACATTACAGGCCTGTCAGGTTCCTTGTGATAATGTCTTATTCTACAATGCCATATGAAAAGCTGTCCTTTGAGGATCAGAAATATACAATGTGCACTGCTCCAATGTGTAAAGATAAGATTAAACTACAAGGAAGGCAATTAAATGCTTAGATCATATTAATAAAAGCATTTCCTGTGTTTACCCGGGTGTTATCACTGCCTACAACATTGAGTGGTGTATTTGTTTTGCTGACAAAAACATGAGCTGAAAACTCAAAAAGGGATTAAGGAACTGTTTTTCAAAGAATACAGTCCAAACCACTTTTGTTCCATGCATTTTTATCCTGATGTATTGAAAAATTTTGCACTTTAGGGGACAGATCTCTGTATAGAAGAAACATCAACCTGCCTACAAACAAATCAACATGGATAAAACTCCTTTGAACTTTGTGTTTTCTGATAAAAACTGCAACTCACATTATAGCACTAACAGCTTGTTAGTTCTCTTCATAAAATCATATTAACTTATTAATACAAACCATATTTATTAACCTTAATTTGACCATCACATCCTGTAATTAACCAAGTGACAGTTTGATGGAAATCAGAACCTCTCCAAGCTTAATAACTTTCTGCAGTATTAAGCAAAGTTATAAAATATCGTTACCCAGAGGCCACAAACAGAAATGGCACTGTAATGTATCTGGCACTGCTCAAATGTAGACAGTTATGGGTCTGTGAGGTATTTGTCTGTCTTGGTTGCTGGTTTTGGTTTTTTAAAGATTCAAGGAATCTTTTTGATCACTAATACCTGTAATATTAGCCATGTAGCTTCTAAAGCAATGGAGGCAAGAAATTTGCTAGAAATATCACTTTGACTTAGTTAAAAGTTTGAAGGTTTTTGACTTAGAAGCCATGGGCATCTTGCCTAGCAATACTTCAGAAAACAAATGAAAGACTGGAAAAAGACAATTCAATTCACTGGGGAGAAAGCAATCCAAGAGTGGCTTGCATACTGTTGCAAATAGCTACCCCATTGGAACATCGTATGCAAAGATGGTGTGGCAAACTGGAGCAATATCTGCAAACAACATCTGACAGAAGGGAGGAGGCAGAGCTTCTTCACTCGTGATAGCAAGACAGACCTATGTTGAGTCACCTAGGGTCTTTCCAGTAAAGTACTTCTGTTTCTGAACATCAGTCATATCTGAAAAAAGCCAAAGATTTACAGAGGTCACTTGTCTCAGAGAAACAAAGGACTATCTCTTTGCTATATTTTTTTTTCCATATTGACGAGTACAACAAGCTCTATTGCCTATCACAGTGCAAATAATACTAAGAATAACTAATAACCACAACTGACTTGTTTACTAAGTATTTAAGCCTGTAAATTAGTCTCCAAGGAAAGTGTGGTCCACTGTTTAAGATACATAAAGGTAGTACGCACAAAACACAAGAAAATTAATGTTCTGTGGGGAATAAGCCTGTATTTATAGGGACATCAACTAGATTATCTGTTAAGGTTGTTTTGTGTCCAGCAGATGAATCAATTCGCATGAAAGTTAAAAATGAGAAGTTTACTCAGTCTTAGAGTGTTTTCTGTTTCTGCTAAACTGTTAGTACTGCTTTACAGCGGAAAAACTTGGTGGTTTTGTTCTGTTTTTTTTTTTTTTTTTTTTCAAAAGAAAATTGAATAAATATTAGAAATACTATATTGAATCCTTTTTGTATTATATGGGATGAGCTAAGGAAAAGGAGAGAGATTATGGGCTAAAATACCCCATTCTTGGAAGGCAAAATTTAATATTGGTAAACACTTAAGTGCCTGAAAAACCTAATTATACGTGTATATATATGTATACATATAAATATTATACGTATATATATATATACACACACACATATGTGCATATATAAGTACAGTTGTAGTCAATGTGAGAGAAAATGGAATCTTGTGAAACGTGCAGGCATAATGATGCCATGTAAAGAGAAGCGCCGACCTATTAAGATACAGACCTTATGAGAAAGGATTCCTATTTGTTGTTAGGATAAACAAAATAAACATAATACGCTATTCTTTTATCACAGAAAGTAAATAAAGCTTCAACATCCCCATGTAGACAATCATCATACTCACTTGGAAGCTTGTAACATTTTTAAGTCAGAGTTCTGCCTGATTTACTGGTTTTCTATACTTTCTTCACGCAAGTGTAATTTTTCCCCCCTTTTCTTTTCCTAGAATCACAGAGCAATGTTTCCTAAGCAGTTGCCTACTGACAAGCAATTACATCCAATTGTTTAGTAGAAAAAAGCTAGAAGACTATTCCTCTAAGAAAATAAATGTTTTTAAATCATTAGGTTTGTTGCAAGATTTTTCACATGTCATATATACATCCATATATGCAATTACAGCCAGTGTGGCGACAAAACTTCATTAAAACTTGGATTAAAGAAATCAAAATAGTCAAGCCTTATAGTGAGAGACACTGCAAGGAGTGTCTTCATCAAATCTCCATTTCTATGTTAGGCAGCCTTAGCACCAGAGCTCTGCTAAGGCCATTCAGTTCTAAAACACAGTGACAGAATCTCCATTAAAATTAAGATCTTCAAACTGTATTAAGCAGCAGCATCCATTTCCATGGCAAGAAAAGTAGATTTTCTTGGTGAGCTTTAGTACATGCTGGTATTCCTCTAGTGAGTACAATATACTATCTTTCAGAGACCAGGGTTGGTAGGAGGAGGCATAAATCTCTCGCCTTCCTAATTCGCAGAGGCTCATCTTTCCCAATGTACAGACATGAATGGAATAATTAGAGCATAAACTCCTTCAACCTCATCTCCATTTTTACTTTGCTACTCTTCTGAAAATGTACAGATCTTTACTACTTTACTACTTTGGCAATTGGGTGAGAAGTTACTGCACTTAAAAACTGAACTAATATCAGCCACTTTGAAATCCTAACCCCCTAAAGCTTAGATGGGCTTCCCAGTTATGTAAATGAACCATAACAAGTTGATTAGTTAATTAATGCTTGCTCAGAAGAGAAAGTTAAAAATTTCTTCAAGTTCAGCAGACTATTAGACCAAAAGCAGCTGGAGAAAAGTAGGCACAAATAACGATCTCTTGATGTTGAGCAAAAAAACCAAAATCTTATGTTATTTTTTAAAGTACAAGATCAGCAAAAGGAAAAATATTAATACACGTGAATCCCTTAACCTACAAGATAGAGAAGACAGTCTGGCATGTTTCATGAGTTGGAAAGCCAAAGGAGTCCATAGAATATATAATAGGTCATGTGCTTTCTGTGAGAGTGGAGTGGGGGAGAAGGTGGTATAGGGACCTATATCAGCTGTTGGCAATGCTGGACAATAGCTGGCAGTGGCTTTGTTTTGTTATAAGTATTAGATTTAATAACTCTTTGTTCTATTAACACACAGGAACTTCTATATCCATCATTAATGGAGCTAAGTCTGACATGGATTATTACAGGAGACAGAGAAAGCAGCCTTTCTTTTCTTCTGCTACAAGCTTTGTGTAATCTTAACCCCCTCTTCTGAAACTGAAGGAACATACTTCAGATATTTAAGGTATTTCAGCTTGCATCACACAGTGAATGCAAGACCTATATCTGTGGTAGGGTATCTAAAACCAGTTTCAGGACCAGAAAGAACTCACTGCACGGGGCTTTTGTTGAGAGCAAGCCCATTTCCTGCAGTTTACTCAAGAAACATTAAGAAAGATTGCTCAAGAATACTTAAGAAAGACTAGCTATGGGCAGAAAATTAAAATCCAAACATATCATGCAACATAGTATACATAATCCACACTTTCCTTTGGAACTCAGCAAGCCCATAGCTTTGTGACCCTGTTTCTGGAATGCTTTTAAGAAGTCATTACTACTCCCACCTATTTTTTAAAAAAGAGAATAATTTAGTGTCTTCCAGTTTTCATTTGAGGATAAACTTCAAAATGAAAATTGATCACAGGGCTTGTAAGACTGTCAAGACCAGCTTTGCTGAAAATTATCACTTATTCATGGCTTCTCTCACTCCCCGTTAACATAGGATGCTCATTCAAGTTTAGCGAATGGAGTTTAACAAATAACCTTCAGTGGCTTTCCTCAGCATTTACAGGTAATTTGAGAATGTCTGATTGGAAGGATTGTAACTGAGATTAGTCCTCAGCTGATTAGAAATAAAATTAAAAGGGCAAGTTGTTCAGGTATATATCAAGGAGACGTGCCAGAGAGCATTTGATTTGTTTTTACATAAACCAGCACATACTTTCCTAGGAACTGATGTAGTGAATCTCTGAGAATTACTATAGTAAATGATATAAAACGATAGCTTTTAGGCCAATTCACAATCTACACTCAAAACACTTAAAAAAAAAAAAAAAAAAGATGTTTTCTTTAGAAATTTTAGAAGTGACTGCACATATAAACTCTTGAAACGGAAGATTTGTATGATTAATTCCAGGCACCAACTTGGAAATTTCCCTCTATGAAATGAAAGTGCACATCATGTAATATATGACTACATTTATATACTATTGAGCCTGAACAGCTAAGTTGTTAATTTTGTTAATTTTTTTTCTTGCTTCCATTTTTTTTGTGGGGTGGTAAATGTTCTGTCAGCCATTATCTTGAGAAAAATTGTAATTGATGGGTTCATTTTCATTTATGCCTAAGGAATTTTCCCATTATTGTAAGCTGGAAAATATTAGATAATTAACATTGGTGATAAAACTGCATTCACACTGATTACCCCGTTCCACGTATATGCTTAATTGTCAACATTGCAATAGCTTTAACTGCAAATAGACATCGTCCATTAGCCAACCAGACTGCTCAATGAGAAAAACACAGACATTTTAGCTGTTATTTGGAGGCTGAGAAGAGCATAATTATCATTTAAATAGGCAGTTTTACTTTTCTTATCCACTTGGAACACCTCCCTCTGAAGCACTTATCTTCAAATCTGAAGACAAAGAAAACATTGTGGATTAGAGTAACAGTGATACTGAAGTCTCCTAACACTGTCCATCTAGACTTGTCCTAGTGTTCTGTAAAGAGAGAAAAATACACTCATTTCTGTTCTTGGAAAGTAGGAAACAAACACACAGAGAAGAAAATTTGCCAGGTGGTTGACAGCATGTATCTTGAGTTACTGAACCAGCTTTACCATGGAGAACTGAGAGAGTAAAGGCACGGTCACCCAATCCACATGCAAAAGAAATCTTTCCTACACGTCACATCTGTTTCAGGTAGAATAAGGAGATGGAGGTCTCTCTACCACACTTTTCCTTCTGCCTCACTTTTTTTTTTTTTGACATTAATAACTAAGATCTACAGCTCCTTGTGATCCCTTTGTGTGCAAACTTTCTGATTGGGCTTGACATCTTTTCTTCAATAAGGTGGGCTACAAATAAAGAGAATCTTTTGGCAGAGAGGTTGACAGAAGAACTCCATCTTCTGTGCATGTTTCTATGGGCTCTCTCCCGGGTCAGTCTAACACTGCCCTATTTCTGACTGCAATTCTTCCTCCACTGTAGGGCTGCCTTCAAATCTCAGAAGCCTGATCCTATTCCAACAACCTGAACTGTCCCAAGAGAACTTAGGATCAAGTCTCCCAAGTACAAAGTATTTTAATCCCAGTACATTCAGTCCTGATCCGTCTACAGGTTCAGTTTAATGACAGAATTATATTCCAAGCTATTGAGCATTTGTGTTCACTCTGTCTAGCGTTTGAGCCTGCTCTGTCACCAGTACTATTTCCCTAGACGGTTGTTTCATATTTTATTAGAAGTGACAGCTCTATTATTAACAAGAAAAAAATATAGCCTGAAAGAAAGATAGAAGTATTAGCTTTAAGATTCAGGTGCCGAAGGAAGTGAAAGTTTTACCTGGTGACACAAAGGAAGTGGCTGGATCTGTAAAATATTTTATACTTGAATGGTTTATTAGAACTGACACAGGTAGAACAATTACTACCAATTATTTTGTCAGAATGTCTATTCCATTCAAATAGAGAAAGTTAGCAAAAAACATACTTAAAACTGAAAATTAGCTAAAGACCTTTTTACTAGGGGTCACTTGATTGCTTAAGAATTTGGTAAGGACATAGGAAGAATTTTATCTCCAGATTACTCATTCAAACCCCTACTAAACACAGAAAAAAAATTATCTGCAGGTATTTTATGGTAGCTTGTATGACATTAATTCAGTGTTCAGATGTCCATCATCGCAATTCTTGTAATCAGATTATACTATCTACTTCAAAAGTGAAAAAGTAACCCTTTGGGTAACAGTAGAGTGGAATAAGGTAGAAGTTCATTGTCTCAATCAGACTGTATATGTCATTTGCTTTTTGCTTTTTATTATAAGTCATAAAATGAGATTTACAACATGTATTCATTATAAAGTTAACTTGAACGTAACCCTAACTCAGTTTGTATCTGCGTGCATAACTCTCATCTTTTAGTTTGAGATCCTCAAAGTGGTGCAGAAAATCAAAGCTGTTCTGCAGAGTGAATGTGATGAGCATCTTTAGAGCATCATTAACCTCCTAATATCTCTCTCTTCTGTCACAGACATACAATAAGCTCCCATCTACACTCTGCAGAAAAATTATCTTACAATTCAGTTTCCTACAGGATTTCCCAGGCTGAGATGTCTGACCCTAATATTTAATGATGTAGCATATGCACATCAAAATTTAACTACCTAGGATGCATTAGACTGACTGCTGCTGTACTGCCTTCTTGCACTAGTTGCAACAAATCATGATACATCAGACTCTGAATAAATACCTGGAAACCTTAGATACATTACTTCCACATGTTTGGCTTGCATAAAATAGCTGTGCAGAATTATGAGGATGTCCAGCAACACTAAATATATAGTAAACATCACACAGCAAAACTTACTTTCACATAATGAAATGGGTATAATAATACATACTAAATTACTAATACTGACTGAGTTTCCCTTTGGGAAGGGTTCAGAACTCATCTTTGTAATTCAGAACAGCATGTTCATGTAAGTTATATTGCCATAACTATAGCAATACAATCATAATAATAGAGTAATGCCAACATTTCCTTACCTAGGTAGTTAACTGGTGAGCTGTGTTAATGGGTGAGGAAGTACTATTAAAATGTTGCTATTTAAATGTTATTTCATACCTTGTCTTTTCTTACCTCAAAATAGGCTACCACAAGAGGAGAAACTTAGAAACAATTCACTGCAGTTTTAAACTGAGTGGTGACATATGTTGTGTCACTGTTTTCCTTTTCAGTGACAAACAATATGCTATGTTTGGCAAGAAGGGGTATACTTCCATTTTTATTGGGAGAAAAAAAAATAAAATCAAAACACTTCTTGTCCCATAGATGGGTTAATAAACAGTGAATCAAAAGGTTTATAACTATGTGACTCATGGGCTAATAAACCCTTTGCTGCCAGAAATTACATTTCATGTTTGGGCCAAGTATGTTAAGATCTCAGATGCGTCCTGTATGGACCACCAGGACCCAAAAGAAATACAAAATGCTACTGACCTTGGGCTACTTCTGTGTTTAATACACATCTTATAGATCTATGAATCTGAAAGCAGTGCTGACCCTGTAGAAGAAGGGGGGGGAAAAAAAAAAAACAAACAACAACAACACAACAAGAAACCCCACACCACAAAAAAAAAAAAAAGGGAAAAAAACAAACAAACAACAACCAACCAACATCACCCCACAAAAACACCCACCCACAAACAAAAGCCATTTCAAATTTGAACCTAACAGAATAAAAAGTTCTCTTATTTTTACAGAGAGGAACTTGAAGCAACTCTCATTCACAGAATTGAAAGCCAGAAGAAACCATGAGATCATACAGGCTGACCTCATGTATATCACAGACCAATAAATTTCACCAGTTACTCATGCACTGAGCCAAATAAATTGTGATTAAACAAGATTTTCAAGCTTCCTTTGGAAATATCAACTGAGCATCCACCCCAAACCTTCAACTGCCTATTCCGACAGTTAAGAGCCCCCTCCCCCTTCTACATGTTATGTTTAGCATCCAACTTGAGTCTGTATAGTTTCAGCTCTCGACCACTAATTGTTTCACAATTTTCTGCTGGATTAAAACAATTTTTCACTTGCAGAGAAATTATATAGTGTAAATAATTTCTCTCAAGATTAAATCTCTAATGGTATAGCATTTTCTCCATTCCTCCAACTGTTTTAACTGAAGAGAAAAAGATGCACTGCAAGAACCTATGACTAGCACCAAAACTGAATACATCCTCTAATCCTCCCTATCTAAAAATAGTCACAACGAAGGAAGTTTGAATTATCTCCATTTAACATAAGCAGGCAGCCAAAGATATATTATGTGCTTCTGGATTGTTAATGGGCAGTACACAACAGGTTCAGTTACGTGAGCACTAGATTATACAAACCAGTACACATAATTTTACATGTAGTGAATGGGAATGTATGTGTTCCTCAGATGCTACAGACTAGCTGAAACAAGTTTCCTAAAGTCAAATAAGAAAGATCGCACTTGATTAGGAACAAGATAAATAGAAAATAAGCTACTGCTAAGGAAAAAAACACAGAAGAGCAAAGGAAATGCTGGAGACAAGGAAATCAAAGCAAGGAACAAAAGTAAAAAAGCCTAAGAGACAATTTTAAGGACAGAGTTCAAGAAGGACATTAAATTAAAGCCATGATCTCATTAGCATTCATCACTTCTGCTTGCTCTTGTCCTCAAGACTCAAGATCAAACAAACTAGATTCTTCAGGCACTCAATCGAAGCACAGATGATTGCCTTGACCACAAAGCAACTACCATGAGTGACATACTAATGCTTTAAAATTCCACTGACACAAGTCAAAAACAATTTCACAGGTCCAGATTGAACTTCTATAAATATTCTAAACTGAAAATTTTCATGAAATATGAGAATACAATTGAGACTTATTCAAAGCAGAAAATCAGAACTTGAGAAATTGTTTTGAAATATCAACCAGGTTTTATTCACATAGGTTGAGTTTGGAAAGCCTTAAAAAAGCTAAGTGGCATTCTAGAGAAACAGGCCTAAATTCTAGGACACAGGACAGCTGGGATCAGGTTGCTGCCACAGCTAAAGTAAACAGTCAGAATTAATAGCTTCTGGAAGCCTCACTTATATCATTCTCCAATCTATTTAGAAACATGACCACAAATGCACAAACTACAAATAAAATTAAATATAAATAAGCATAACAGATATTAAATGGAGCATGACAATGCACCATCTAAAAAACATACTTCCCAGAGAAATAAATATATGCTTACAAAACTGAGAACAAGTTAACAAATCCTAGCACTTCATCAATACAACCAAAGTTTCAAAACTTGCCTGAAGGCATACTTTTCAAGTGATTACTATGCAAAACCGAGCCATTCCTACTTGTAATGCAAAACTTGACAGGGCAGCAAACCTGTGCATATTTAACTCACATCTGCATTCCCTTCATTTCAGACTTTGCATTTGTAGTGTAACAGTCCTTCAGTAAGCAGTTCATGCAACACCAAGAATTGTTACTTTTGCCTTTCAAAAAGCTAGAAGCTTCCCACTCAACACCAACTGATAAATACCATCTAACACTGCAAAAATCTACATCCATTTGCATCATAACAGAAGTGTATTTTTTTCTAAAGAGAAAATAGCTATTTGGAGTCGGAAGGCAGAATAACAATAAAACTAGTAAACTTACTGCTACCTTTTCTAGGAAAACATATATATATATATATAAATAATACTACATAACTCTTTATCTTAGATTTAAACTACTTGGAACTCTGCCATCATCCTGTTAAAATGGCTCTTCTAAAGCAACGTGTGAAAGCAGAAGAACTTGCTGATTGAACCTGTGATTAAACCATTGTCCCAACTGGTGCAGTTAGGAGCACTTCTTAAATATTCTTGTGCGCATTAGGATTTCCAGGCCTGAAAGTTCAATGCAAGAAGAAGTGGTATGTTCTTATGTCTCAGCCCCTAATTTAGTTTACATATGAATGTAAGTAGCCTGTTTGGAAATTTAAAGTAACAATCTAGGGATGAATGTATATTGCAAAAAAAAATGAAAGCACTGACTCCTGTAGATGAGGATTTCAAAAGCATTTTTAAAAGACTGGAGTGAACAAAATTGAACCACATGGGCATTTGGTAAAAGCAACATTAGACCAAGTTGCCAGTGTGCATCATTACTCAGAAATGCTGCACATGCTGTGTATACCAGGCATCCTGGAGCAGCCTCTCTTTGGCAGGCCTTGCAGTCTTCAGAGGATACAAACCACCAAGTATTTAGAAGCATTCATTAACCTTAAATGTCTTACTTACTTATGGCTCAACTCAAGACATCTTGTAACTAAAGTCCACAAGTGCCTCAGACCTTATCTCTTGACCAATAGTAAAGGATTGCCTGTGACAGTGATAACAAAACCTCTCTGATATTGCCAAGTTGCCTCCAAAGTACTACAGTACTCATCAGAGCCCAGAGGGATGTTCTTCCTCGAGAAGTCTCCCTCAGACTTTGTGCTAGATAGTAGGGCTTGATCTACACAGAATTTATGTTCCAAGAAATTTTCTTAAGAATACAGATCCCCAGATTGTGAACAGAACAACTCTTTCAGGTGTATGCAAAGCAAATAAATCTTCCAGTTCACAGCAGAACAACCTTAATAAATTAATAACTTCACCTAAACTAAATTATAAACAGGCTGAAGTCCCTGTATCTGCTAAATTTCTTTGGTGGATGTACATTATGGAGCACAATCGCCCAAAGATTTGCAGGCAAATTTTGAAGTGGCAGCAGAGGGCTGTGATGATCAGGCAGGTGCAATAACTTTCTTCTCCACATAGTTCTTTGAATGCACCATGGAAGATGGTTTGAGCTAACAACGCTGGCACAGATTACAGCAGATAAAGGCATTTTCCTCACCTGTGCCACGAAAAGAAAATATATTCAACTGCTTCAGGTAGACCCAAACAAAGATGCATGCCTGCAGCCTAATTGAACAAACGCTGTATTTGAACATCCATGAGAATCTGAATATATAACCACTGGACACTGCAAAGCAGCTCCTGCACTGTCCCACGTTTCCCGTGGCTGCTTATCTGGTCCTGTATGGTTGCCATGCTAGAAGATTACAGCCAGACTCCTTGTGCCCTCACAGCACACACCCTCACACTGCAAGGCTCCTGCTCCCCTGTCTTCCCAGGCAAACCTGCCACAGGACACTGACAGTACTGATTTGAATACTATCCTGATGGGTTGGATGAGTTGTTGATATTATTTAGAGAACAAGATGGATTTGCAACAGTACATTGAAATATAAACCTTAATAAAGAAAACAGTAATTGCATGCCTATAATTTCACTGATTAGAGAATGCTGCATGCAGCTCTCTAAATTACAGCTTACAGAGACAGTATCCTGAATCTTTTAATCTCTGTGCTTCTTTCTAAGCATCCATTCATATGACTTTTCCCTCCACAGCCAAATATGAATTTTGCACTGCTGGTTCTATGTAATCTGAGAGAAATTGTCCTATAATCTTGATGGAAACAAAATTATTTTTCATCAAGAGACATGTTCTTAGGGTAGATTACTCTCTATGGGAGGCTCAACCAGTTTTGGCATGTCAGAGCCATGTACTGTTCTACCATCTTTGATTTAGTCAGGTGGTTCATGAATCTATTATTTGGTGCCTTACAACAGCATAAATTTAACAACAATACTGTCCAATTAAGAAGAAACTAACAAAGAGGTGACTAACTGTGCATTTGGGCATTTCAACAGTGCAGTTAAAGACATAGCCAAGGACTCCAACCTGTATTTCCTTATTCAAATCATAAAGTACTGATCTAAAGTTATTTAATGCAAGCTGTTGGTGCAAATATTCTTCTGCAAATGCACTTTCTCTATAAAAAGACAAGGAAACAGTGCTAAAAAGAAAGCCTTTCCTTATCTTTCATTTGGGGCTACAATGTGCAAATCAAAGCAAACAATTGCCAAGTTTTGAGAGTTACATATTTTGTTTGTTTGTTTTTTAAGTCACATCCATTCTTTGGACAGATGAAAGCCCTCTCACTGCCTGGATAGGCTTTTATCAGGAAATACAGACTAAATATTCCTTGCTTCACTCATCACTTGCAATAGCCAAATAAATTACAAAGTGAATTTATTTTGGTAGAAATTTCCTGTCTCTTAAACCAAAATTTATTTCTTCCTTTTCAGTTTAAATAATTACCATGATTGCATAGTTTGCATTTTCCCCTAACCTTAAAGCAATGCTACTACTGAAAGATGTGCTTGTGTCTTCCTTCTAACATTATCTGTGTCTTTCTTGAGGCACATACTTATTTTCAAGCATCCATGGGTTAGAGATTACCAGCCCCCCCCCACCTCATCAAGATCCTGGATTGAGCTGTTTGCAGTGTTCTCAAGAAAAGTAACACTTCAGTAAGGTTCTTTTAATAAATTTTTTGCCACTTTTTTCAGTATCTTAACAGCTCCTACAAACTACTACAAAACTCTACCAAGAGTGATAAATGCCACCATGACCTTTTTTCCCTTGGTGGGGAAAAAAAAAAAAAAAAGAAATACCAAGGTATCAAAGAGTTTCTACCAATAAATGTTTGGATTTCAACAGGAGACCATCTCCATTACATGACTTCTTAGATTTGTGCTATCATATTTCTGAGTTCTGACATAAAGATAGAAAAATAAAAAGCTTTTACTATCCAACATGCAACAGTAATACTATTCATATTTCAAAGCCACACTAATTTCTTAGTTATATGGGCAGATACCTGAAATGGTCATACACTACAGAAGTCAAACCTTCAGACTCATCACCGGGCTAATGATCTTCTAGAGGTTAGCAGGAAAGTTTTTACAAAGTACAGCATCTAGAACTTTTTCAACAGCTTCCCTTTCAGTAGCAAATAAAAATTCACCATCCCTACTCTCTTCAGCAACACTTCCTCTTAAAATCTATTCTACTAGAGCTTCCCGGATAACAAAGTCCAATAAAGATTAGATGCATTGTTTCAATTTTAAGGCTCATTCTGTCTCTAGGCTCAACTCAGTCCTTGGGCTTTCCACTAAGAATCTTTTTGGAGTTTTAAAGTTATTTTAGCATAGCTTCCTAAATATATCCCCAAACTACACACATTACAACATAAAAACCAAACAAGGATAAGATTTTAATAAAACATTCAAAAGAAGCTTACATGTTGGTAAATTGCTCCATCCCAAGTAGTGCCACATACCATACCCTCAGACACAGCCCTGTTGCTTTCTGCCTTTCCCAGGGCCCCATGTGCTTCCTATACAGAGGAGAAGCACTACCACCACCCATCCGCTTATTAAACACACTCATTAACTGCTGGGCATCTGTAGCTGTTAATACAGCTCCTGCTACAACGGCAAAGCAGGTTCTTGTTCTAAACTCTCCAGGATTTAACTTACTCACTCATTCGGTCACTGGCTCAAGCCAATGCTCCAGGCAGAAGAAATGTCATCAGATGTAGAAAATTCTGTGGTGTCACTTAGTAAAGCAGCTGATCCACAAAGTTTCAGAAATTACACTTTGTTTTGAACTGCTTCATTTTTGTGTTGACTAGGAAAAAATGAATGACTTTATGTAAATATCAGGCCTGATAGGAAGTGACCCATCAAGAACTAAATGGATCTAGTCACTTATTAATTCCCTAGCAAGGCAACGGAAACCTCAAGAATTGCCCTTTAAAAACAGGTGGCCAAGAATCCAACTGAGAAGCAGATGTTTTGTTACTGAAACAACTGGACAAATGCAGAGAGACAGAAATCCCAGCAGTCAACAGCTAATTTTGCTTGTCAAAACTTAAACAGATTCTGTCTCAATCTTGGCCTAGCTGTTTTGTTCTAAGGCCTCAGTTCTATAATTCACTCATTTGTTTCTAATAGACTGATTCCATAGCTCCAGTTTATTTCTGTTGCATTATTTAGCTTATGAACTTCAGTGTCCATTAGGAGCTGTACTAGTCTATGGTCATAGGCAGGACCATGTAGACAAATGGGATGGATCGCAGGCCTAAGGAAAAAAAAAAGAAAGTTTGACTTCTAAGAAGTAGATATTCCTGAGAGTAACTTAATTACTTAATAATATGACGTTTGGGATATCTGCCCCTTACAGAGAACCAGTTTCTGCATGTGGTACTTAGGGTGCAAGGAAATACGCAGGACACGAGCAACTTCATGACGTCCTTCTGTACGAAGGGAAATCTCACTCACTCTGAACAATTATTAAGAGAACAACCCCTATTTCAAGCCTATATACTCTACACAATTTTAAAATTAAATAACTTGGGTTTTAAAAACAAAGCTCCAAAACCCTGTTATTAATTGTATACGCTGTTTCCTTTTTTGTCCATGAGTATTTCTATATAAGTCTGTAAGTATTCCCACACACAAAAAAATAAAGTGAAAAAAATGCACAGTGCATTTTGGGAATCAAAGTTAGTGAGTGTAAACCAATGGTATGAGATAGAAGTAAAAAAATTGTAACAAGAGGTCCTCAGTCTTGATTCTAGAAAATTCTATTGAGATATAACATATATTGGTACATGTATAAACATTGTCAGAGATATAATTTAAATTTTGTTTGTGTTTGTCCAAAACCATCTCATTTTCTAAGCTTTTAGTTCTACGTATGTTTTTCATTCCTCAGAAAAATAGAGAAGACCCAGAAAATACCTATTTTGAAAGATGTATTTCCATGTAACACCTGGCAAGATGAATTAAATGCTTGCTATATTTAATTCCCCTATTTGCTCAGTTTCTGTGAGAGTGCAGGCAAATATGCAGTAGCCTCTGACACTTCCTGCTCTTCAACTCTGCATGCCAATAGTTTTTATTCAGCTAAAGGTTTCAAATAACATTAGGCTAATTAGTATTGATTAACTATATTAATAAATTGTCACAATTTGCTTAATTAGACCTTTTTTTCAGAATCTTCTACTGCGATCCATAGACACTATTATAAGTAGGTGATTAGAAATAATGTTTTTAGAAAGCATCAGCTACTGAAGAATACTTGGACACGCAATATCATCAAATATACAAATGCAGTGCTTCCAAATACATTCCTCTTTTCCCTAAATTCCCACAGCTGGTAGCCAGCTTGACAGGCACATGACAGGGCATAGCTAGAAGAGGCATCTGAACATACCCCTCATAAGGCTCCTGCTCTAAATCAAAGCTAATTTTTCCCTGAGTGGCCAGAATTTCTCCTTGCACTGCAGTCATTCACTGGAAGAGTCCTTATACAGAAATGCTCCCCAAAACAATGGAAACGCTAAGCAACATTTACTGAACTGATGCTCCAGCTACCTAAAGTCCTATGTTGTGAGGGCAACCTTGGATCCACTGCTAAACAGGTCTCTTGAATGCCATTCCCAGAATACCCAGAGGAACAGCATCCTATGCAGAGCTGTCTGACACTTCAGTGTCAAGTGTCATTTACCACAGGTCATTTTAGGACTTCTCAACTTCATTATTTTTTTCCATTTTATTCCATGTGTCATAAGACAAGCCAGTGGGGAAAACAACCAGTGTGGCTGAACAGGGAGCTTTTGCTAGAACTTAGGAGGAAGAGTATAGGGATTTAGTTAGATCATGTAGAAAAAACATTAGGGGGGCAAAAGCTCAGCTGGAACTCAGCCTGGCCACTGCTGCAAAGGATAATAAGAAGTGTTTTTACAAACATATTAACAACAAAAAAAGAACCAGGGAGAATCTCCATCCTTTATTGGATGCGAAGGGGAACATTGTTATTAAGGATGAGAAAAAAACTGAATGCCTTCTTTGCCTCAGTCTTCAATAGTTGGTCCAGTTACCGTCATGGTATTCAGTCCCTTGAGCTAGAAGAAGGGGATGGAGAACAGAATGATCCCCTCATAACCTGGGAAATATCAGTGAAGGACCTGCTAAGCCAGCTGGACACCCACAAGTCTCTGAGGCTGGATGAGATCCGTCTGAGAGTGCTGGAGGACCTGGAGGAGGAACTTGCCAAGCCTCTCTCCATCATTTACCAGCAGTCCTGGTTAACAGGGGAGGCCCTAGGTGACTGGAGAATTGCCAATGTGATGCCCATCTACATGAAGGGCAGGAAGGAGGGTCCAGGGAACTACAGGCCTGTCAGTCTGACCTCAGTACCAAGGAAGATTATGGAACAGTTCATCATGGGGGAGATCATGCCACCAGTGTAGGACAACATGGGGATCGGATCCGGTCAACACAGGTTCATAAAGGGCAAGTCCTGTTTCGCCAGCTTGATCTCCTTCTATAATCAGGTGACCTGTCCAGTGGATGAGGTAAAAACAGTGGATGTTGTCTACCTGATATTGTTTCCCGCAGCATTCTGCTGGAGAAGCTAGCAGCTCATGGCTTAGACAGGTGGACTCCTGGCTGGGTTAAAAACTGGCTGGCTGGCCGAGCCCAGAGAGTTGTGGTGAACAGAGTCAAATCCAGCTGGCAAATAGTCACGAGCGGTGTCCCTCAGGGCTCGGTTTTGGGACCAGACTTGTTTCATATCTTTGTCAATGACCTGGATGAGTGGATTGAATGCACCCTCAGTAATTTTGCAGATGACATGAAATTAAGTGGGAGTGTTGATCTGCTGAAGGGAAGGAAGGCTCTGCAGAGTGATCTGGACAGGCTGGAGCAATGGGCTGAGGTCAGTTGGATGAGGTTTAACAAGGCCAAGTGCCGGGTCCTGCACTTGGGTCACAACAACCACAAGCAACACTCCAGGCTCGGGGAGGAGTGGCTGGAAAGTGCCTGGCAGAAAAGGACCTGGGGGTGTTGGTGGATGGCCAAATGGAAATGAGCCAGCAGTGTGCCCAGGTGGC
>NW_008590121.1:0-4110 GCF_000691845.1 Merops nubicus
TTTGCAGCCTTCTTGTAGAAATCAGGGTTGCACAGGAGAACATGTGATATAGCAGACAGGAAGAGGCAAAAGTATGTCTACTACCAGGCTTTAAAAAATATTAAGCAGGGGAAAAGCTCAAAGAGGTGTGGAAAGGATTGGAAAAGGACAAAGCTAGACTTGCCAGATGTTGTCAGTGTCTTGTTTGTATTGAGGAGCCCAGTCTTGGACACATGATGTGAGGTTGGATGGCTGATGATGGTCAATGATGGCCTCAGAAGTGCTGGATGTGGGCAATAATCCCTTCTCTTGAGTTGGTGCTATGTCCTTACCAGGACAGCCCAACATGCAGTTGGCCTTCATGGGCACAAGGGCACACTGCTGAGTTTTGCTCACGTTGTGGTTCTCCAGGACCCTCAGTGTGCTTTTCTGCAGAGCTGTTTTCTCAACAGCCACCTCTGGCCTGTAGTGCTGTTTGGGGTCATCCCACCTCGATGCAGGATGCTGTGTTTGCCTTCATTGAACTTCCTTCATCTCCTCCAGGCCACTCTCAATGACAACCATCCCTGCCAGCATCAGCTCCTCCTCTCCCCACTGGTGCCACCCTTGAACTCATGTAGGATTCATCCAACCCCATTGCTACGTCAGTGAAGGTGTCTGACAGTATCAGCATCAGCATTGACCCCTGAGGAGCACTTGGAGCAATGAACCATCACCTGCACTTCCAGCCCCTGACCACAATTCTTCAAGCTCAACGTCCCAGACCATTTTCCACCCACCCCTTACCCACAGTTACTAGTGAGGCTTCAGGTACCTTTCACTCAGTGGTGCTCAGGAAGACAGAGAGGAAATCTGAGACAGAAAGAGAAACGTAGGAAGTCAGCAGGCCAGGTCAAAAAGGTCTTGAGTGATGGTTCTTGATGCAGGTGGCATGCTTGGAGCTTTGATGCAGCGTGTCACAAACTGATGCTCCTGTGATGCTGATGCCAGAGAGACAGACCAAAAGCTTAAAAGGGGAAAGACATCCCCTGTCACCTCCAGGACAGCCAGGCAGGAGTCAAACCTGCAATCTCCTGATCCACAGTCAGGTGCTTTGTCCATTGTGCCACTGGCCCCGGCCTCTAGGTCCTCCCTGGTGCCCCCATCAGTGTGTTGGTGGTAAAAGGGAAGTGTCAAGATCTCATGTAGCTTCCTCCTGCCCCGTTCATGACAGCCTTGCCCTACTTAGTTGGCCAGCAGTCAATGTTGGTCCCACTGGACCCTAGCTGGTCCATGGGCATCTTCGACCTTCTGTATTCAAGCTACATACAGGGTGAAGATGCCAAAAGGTGACCTCAAGTCCATGAGCACGCCAACATAGGATGGAGCAGCAAAAGCTGTAGCACATGTAGATGAGGTGTTTACTGACATGTTTAGTCGTGGACTTGGTAGTGCTGGGTCAACAGCTGGACTTGATGCTCTTAAAGGTCTTTTCCAATCTAAATGATTTTATGATTCCATAAAAGAATATGGAAACAGGAACTTCCCACTGAATAATTGTTGTGGTTTGAGGCTTGGAATGGGGGTGTGACCTTCCAGCAACTAGGAGGACCCCGGGTGGGGGTGAACCATTGTATTCCCTCCCCTTCCCACACACACTCTGATAAGAGGCAGGAAGTGGGTGCTAACTTCACTCCTGCCCTGCAGCTCGGAGGTGGAGGTTGTGCTTTCACTCCGTGGGACCTTTGGAACTATTTCTGAGGGTTTTGTATATTTTGCTTTTTTTTTTTTGTATTTTCCCCTAATCTTTGTATATATTATTTTCCCTACCTCCCTTTTTGGTTTTCTGTACCTTGTTAAACAATATACTTCATTTTTTTTTCAAAATATCTCTCTCTCTCTCTCTCCGCGCGGCGGGTGGCGAGAATGGGAGTACATAGTTCCGTTCCATGTGGGTCCTGCCCTGAACCCCTTTTTACACGGAACCAGAACAATAATAGAGTGATTCAGGTTGGAAATGACATGTGGAGCTCTCAAATCTAAATTTCTACTCAACTTACGACGTTGAGATCAGTGCTTGTCTGCTCGAACTCCAAATAACTTGAAAGTTGTCCACGGCCTCTCTGGGCACCGGGGTGACATTTTTGCAAGGGAGAAAGGTCCCCTGGCACCATCAGTGCCACGGCCAGGCTGTGGGCAGGAAAACATCGAGCCAGGCAGGAGTCGAACCTGCAATCTCCTGATCCGTAGTCAGGCGCGTTGTCCATTGCGCCACTGGCCCCGGCCCTCCTGGGGCTCTGGGGGCTTCCCAACACTGGGTGGGCTTTGAGAGGGGAGGACGGGAGGTTCCAAGGAGATAGAGTTAAATACAGGAAAAAATCAGATTTTAGGAGATGTCTGGAAGACAGGTGGGCTAATGTCCTGCTCGGAGCATAAACATCTTTGACATCAGGTCATTTGGTTAGTAAAGCTTTGAGTGTCTCCAAGGGTGGGGACACCAAAACCTCACTGGGACCATGTTCTAATGCATGACCTCTGATGTGTGAGATTTTCTCCCATCATCTAATAGAGATTCTTCCTCATGTAGTTTTGTTGAGCTCCTTCTACCATGCCCACAAGAAAAGCCTGGCTGCACTTTCTCTGTCTGTCTGGCCAGCAGGGCAGGGAGGGGATCCTGCCCCTCTGCCAGCTCTGGGAGACCCCCTGCAGTGCTGGGGCAGCTCTGGAGTCCTCAGCACAGCAGAGCCAGGGACCTGCTGGAGCGGGGCCAGAGGAGCCCCAGCAATGCCCCGAGGGGGGAACCCCTCTGCTGGGAGCCCAGCAGGAGAGAGTTGGGCTGGGGCAGCTGAGAGGAGAAGGCTCCAGCTGGGGAGACCTGCTGGGGGCTGCCAGGACTGCCAGGGGCCTGCCAGAAACCTGGGGGGGGAACTTTTGAGCAGGGCCTGTTGGGACAGGACCAGGGGGGATGGTTTGAAACTAAAAGAGGGAGATTTAGACTGGAGAGAAAGAAAGAAAAAAATGTTGACCCTGAGGGTGTTGAGCCCCTGGCCCAGGCTGCCCAGAGAGGTGGTCGCTGCCCCATCCCTGGCACCATCCCAGGGGAGGTTGGCCGGGGCTCTGAGCACCCTGCTCTAGCTGCAGATGTCCCTGCTCCCTGCAGGGGGCTGGACTAGTTGCCCCTTCAAGGTCCCTTCCCACCCAAACCAGTCTGTGTTTCTATGATTTGAGAGGACAAAAGCAAGTCCCACCATGTGGGTGGGAATCATAGAATCACAGAATTCTGTATGCTGGGTGCTGTGCAGTCACAGGAAGCACCCTAACAGCACCCTGTGGAAATGGGGAACCCTCACCCTGGTGTGATTCAACCCCACAACCTCCTGATCTGGAGACAGATTTGCTGCCCTTTTGCTACAAGGTTGACATCAAGGGATGTAGCCCCTATGCATGGATCCACCCTGGGTAGTGGGGATGTGCTCCTCATGGAGACGACCTCAGAGCTGGCCACTACAGCTTGTGGGAAACCCAGCCCTGAACCCAACCCTGATAAGCTGAGTATTGCAGCTGAAGAGAGATCTCACCCTGGCCTCAGTGCCTGTGCCTGGCACCCAACAGGCCCCTTTTGCACCAACAAAAAAACTTACTTCTGAGCCCCTGTTCTCATGCCTCGGTTGCAGCCCCCTCCCTTCTTCACTCCCTTTATCCTTCTTTCCTTCCCACCTTCATCAATGACAAAATCCTCTTCTTTCATATTTGACAGAACCTCCAGTTTCAATTTATACCTCTTGTCTCTCATCCTCTCACCATGAAACACTGAGGCATCTTGGCTTGGTGACCTCCTCATAGGTATTGGAAGGTTGCTATCAGGTCCTCCCTTTCCCTTGGCCACATAAACCCAGTCCCCTTGCTCCTCCTTGTGCAGTGAGTGCTCCAACACCACACTGCTGTTTTGATGCCCCTCCACTGGACTTGTTCCAGTTGGTCAATGGCTTTGTACTGGGACCCTAGAGCTGTACACAGTATTCCCAGGTTGGACATGAGTAAGAAGTGGAAGCAGAGGAACATTGGCAGTGATGAGACAAGCCCTTGCCCAGCTCCACCATAAGGTCTGGAGAAGCTCTTTTCATTGAGCTAGGTAAGAGGACCCCCATCATT
>NW_008590122.1:0-60466 GCF_000691845.1 Merops nubicus
GGGCTGTGTGTTCATTAATAAATTCATATTCTGAGTTTTCAATAAAAGAAGAAAATGCAGTGTAAACTGGAGTTACTTAGTGACACCCAGCTCATTGCTTTTTATTGTTGCTCGCAGCTACGGAGCCTTCGCTGTGCACTAGTAGAATTTATTACTGTCTGTCTTTGTGGCAAGTTGGCGAAGTGAGCCTTTTGAAGAAAATTGACCCACACTTCATGAATATGATGAAAAATGCCAATAACACTACAAAGACAAAGCTCTTGACATTAGTGTGCAAAGAACTAAGAGACGGTAATGAAGATATTGCAATTACAAATCATATCCCTCCTCCCCGGCTGGGGGCCGCTGGGGAGCCTCCAGACCCCGCCGAAGAGCGGAGGGGGACGGGCACTGGGTCGCCGCCCGGCCCCCTCCCCGTCCTCCGTGCTTTGAAGGAGGAAGGGGGTGAGAAAAGGAAAGCGAGCCAAGTGCTTCATCCAACAAGGATTTCCCTCCTAGAAGGTTGCCCCTTCTCCTCTCCGAGCCTGCGCGCAGAGGCAGAGTGGGCTCGTTGCTAAGGCACGAGATTAGGAGCCACAGGGTCCAGCTTGGTTTTGCCCTTCTGCTGCACTCTTCCTTAAAGCTCCTGGACACAAACCACTGTAAGACTCTGTGCCTCAGTTTCCCTCTCTGTAAAACGGTTGTTTGTTTGTTCTTTTTTTCCTTCTATGCTTTATGAATGTAGCCTGCTTGGACCAGCATCTCCTCTGAACTACCTCATTCTGTGCGTGTGCGTGCACCCCTCCTCTTTCTTGGTATTGTGGCAATAGTGACAGGCTAAAAATTCACATTTTGCAAGCAAGAAGGTCTGTCTCAGCAGCTCTGTCCCAGCAAAGTGAAAGAGAAAACAAGCAGCAACGTAACGTGCCAAAGTTCTGCATTTATTTCTTGCCCTGGTGATAAGCAACTCGATCAGTGACAATATATAAGGAACAAATAGGGCAGTTCTTGGTTTTTCCTCCCAGCAGCTGACGGAGCACTAGAACAAAGCAACTTTGAAAGAAATGTGAAGGCTAAGGGAAACTGAGCTGGGAAAAAAAAAAAATAAAAAATTAAAACCAGCAACGAAAGGTTATTTAGCCCTATGTTGAACATTTGCCACTTTCTGAACTTATTATTCATCAATCAAGTTTTCTGTCACCAAGATAAACTGTAAGTGCCAGGCGCTTTGTTTATGCATTCTGCTCTTATATTTATTGTGGAGAGACCTGCTAAAAATCAAATAAAACGCAAGCCTGCTATCTCCTAAATTTGAATGTGACAGTCAGAGGTATATCTTGCCACGTTGGAATACTGGTGCCAGAACAAATCAGTTCAGCTTTGTCGTTCCCATGCTCCTCTTTCCACTTGTAGGAGACGACGCTTGTAAATTCAGGCAAACCATGAGTGTTTTCCTCTGTGACATGTGGCCGCTGAGGAGGTAGTCGTGAAGTCTACCGGAGCAGTTCTGCAGGTCTCTATGAACTGCTGGATACCCAAATACAGGCTACCTGGGAACTCTGCTTTGGTCGGACCCCATCACACCTGTGCCACCTGCAGATCAGGAGGGGCCTCGGACGCACAGACACTCTGCTGGGCCTCACACAGGGCCCTTCTGCTGTGGATACTGAACGTTTCAACGTGCACAAGTTGTCTGCTGCGTTGGCCAGTGTCCTTGCATCACCCATACTGAGACACACCAAAGCCTCTTGGGATTGGAGTCAGGTGTCTGCAGCAAGGTGAGTGCAGCGAGGGCTACGCCCTTGTCCTCAAAACAAGCTGTTTTGTTGCCAGCCTGTCAGGTGTGATTTCCCCCACTTCTTCAGAAGTCATCAATGGCTCCATGGCAAGATGCTAAGGGCTCTGTTTCTGGCCATGGGCTTTTAACATCCATGACTTGAAGCTGGCACTTGAGTGGAATTGAAGACAGCTGAGTAAACCATCTATAAGATTACCTTACAATGAGTAGATGGATCAATGATGATTTCCCATTCCTGAGTCTGCTTCTCTTAGATGTCTTCCTTCTACATAATGGGCAGAAACTGAGCTGTGCCTCAGTGTCCCTCCCTTCAACGCTTCCCTCATCGTTTCTAGGGAAATGACACCCACAGGGTGGGAGACACAACAGGTCTCGGCATGTCCTCACCTTTTGGGTATGAAGATCCAGAAACGGTCCTGAAGGATTGTTTAGGAAGTTTCGTCTAAACATAAGGAGAAACTTCTTTCATGTGAGGGTGAAGGAGCCATGGAACATGCTGCATGGAGAGGCTGGAGAGTCTCTTTTTCTGGAGACTTCCAAAAAGCAACTGGACGTGTTCCTGTGCAACCTGCTCTAGATGAACCTGATTTGGAGGGGGGGATTGCACTTGATGATCTCCAGAGTTCCCTTCCAACTCATACCACTCTGTGATTCTCTGAATCAGACCTCTGAATTCATGTCAGGATATCTCTAACATCTTGACTTTTTTTCACATGGTGTCATGTCATTTCTCTGTCCTGGTCATGAGACAGACACGTAACAACTGAGGAGCTGAAGTGTCTTTGCCAGCGTCTCTGAGTGGCCAAATCCTTTCGTGGGGCATCCTCAATAGAGGAAACAACTCTGTGCTTTAGGAGAACTAAACTGGACATCATACTGGTTACCATGTTTTATAAAACACGTGAAGTTTTACAGTAAATTCTGGAGAGAAAATAGAAATGGCAAGTGAGTAAAGAAGCATCTAAACAGCAGAAGCAGCTACTGTATAAAAGGTGAAAAAATAGCAAACCAGAATGGTTCTGTCTGAACATCCATCCTTCTGAAGCAACTGCAGATTAGAAATCATTGCTGGTGCTACTTGGCTTTGAAAACAAGGTGGATGCAGAAATCTCCAGAGGAAAATGTGAGACCACCACATAGATCAGAATGATACCAGTTAAAGAACAAAAAAAAGGGATGGAGCCAAAACGAGCGAGCAGATTGCCCAGCTATAAAAAGCAGCATTGAAATCCAGAGGAAAGTTTCATCAAAAGCTGGCTTAAGTGCAGAGGTCCAGACCTGAGTAAGGAGCAGCTCATTTTTTGTTGCTCCAGAGCAAGACCTGTCTCCTCAGATCTGAGGCGAGCGAATGAATGTTGTTCTCTCGCCGAGCTGAACGAGGCGGTGGCACAGGCTGGCCACAGATGGGGAATCTCACAAGTGAAGGCAAAGCCATTAGATAACATATTGGTGCGACTCTACTCAGCAGGCTGAATGCCTGCCCCGTGAAAAAAAAGAGTGGGAAAGAAAACACTCTGTAATTATACAACCACCCAGTTCTACCTTCTCATTCCTCCGTTCTGCGGCCACCAGGATTAGGCTTCTACACTCCTTTCCAGAAGAAAGTGAGCCCAGAGTGAAAACATTTGTTCACCTTGTCCCTTTAGCTCGCAAAAAGTGTGACTAGATAACGGGATAATTTATTTGGCATAATGGATTATGGCAGATGATGACTGGAAATCCAATGGTGACATTGCGGGACTTATCTGCACTTTAGATATGAGGAGATATATTTTTCAGATCTTGGCATGTTTAGCATTTTGGGATGAACCATTTATCTACCTGGGTTCATTCTGCTGCTCCCAGAACTGATTGTATGTTAGCTTGCCTCGTGAAAATCATGCGTGACATTACTCTTGCATCCATATATTGAAAAGAAATGAAACTGGGGCCAGATAAAAGCCCTTTGAAGTCAGTGGAAATGACTCCCATCAACTTCAACACCAACAGATGAAGACAGAAATGTAGGATTGGAAAAGACCTCCTGGGTCAAAACTCTGACTGCTCACGGCACCTTTGCCAGTAAGTAGGGGATGGGATCCTTCAGCGACCCGTGCAGCAGATAGCGCGGGCTGGTTAAAACAAAATGAAAAGGGCCCAGTTTTGTAGCAACATTTCTGGTCCTTAAGAGTTAAAACCGACAGGTAAAGGAGGCCCAGGTTATTTATTTATTTATTTATTTATTTATTTCCCCTGCACATTGTTGTAAACACTGAAAGTGAAAGAATTTATTGAAAGGTAGGACTAGGAAGATTTCATGCCATTTTATTCAACGCCAATTATTTAAAGAGAAGATAGTAGAGGAGCGCTGGAAAGGGTTAAAATTAAAAGCTGTTTCTAAAGCCTGCAATAATAATACAATAGGCTGGTGGTAGCCACAGGCAGAATTTACTGTCCTTGGTCTAGTGAACCAGTATTAACCCTTCAAGTGTCCTGGGTGGCTCTGTGCACAGTGTCACTCTCTGCTCCACTGTACGGCTGTGTGCTTTCTGTCAGATTGCTCAGCTAATTATAATTGTCCTACCTTTAAAGGGATGGCCCTGGGCATACTAGGGGGTGTGGCCCTCATGGGGTTTTGTTTCAAGCCATTTCCTACTGTCTCTAACTCAGCCAATGAATCTTACTCATCAATATTTAATGACACAAATGTACCTTCTTCTTCTTTTTTTTTTTTTTTCCCCCTTAAATTATTCTTCTGCACAGCTAGGCAGGTGCATTGTCTTCCCATTACGTTTTGGGGACAGAGAAGATGCTGCCTGGCTCTGGGTTAGCATCTGAGAAAAAGGTGGGTAGACCCACCAAAAAGTGTCAGCAGGCACTACCTGCCTGTTTGAGAAATGGGCATTGCTGACCTCTTGTTCTGCCCCTGAGATGTGACAACAGGCATCTCACCACGTGTTCCTTACCCAACAGGTACCCCCCAGCTTCAAAGCAGCTTTTACCAACTGTGTAGCACACAGGAAGAAATTGTTTTTAAGGAATGGGGCAGGAGAGATGTCTCAAAGACTGCTTGTATTATTCTTTTAGCTCAACCTCTGCTGCTCTAAAAGCTACCAGTGACACGTTTTGTGCTGTTCACATCTTGGTGTAGTCTTGAACAAGAACCACATCCTGTGTATTATTGATATTTTATGACAAAGTAAAGCAATTTTAAAACATCAGGCTGCCCATCTGCTATGAACTACTTTTCACAATATTCAAAATAGATGTGTTTCCCTTTCCTGTTTTCGTATGAGTGAAATGCAGACCATAGTTAGGTTATGAGACTGGGGGCCAGGAATTTTTCTACTTTTAATCCTGTCTCTGACATTGATTCCTTCATTAGCCTTGGGCAAGTCATTTCACTTGGATATATTCGAATCACCACATCTATAAAATGGAGATGCAGAGAGGTGTCATGGAGATTTATTAGGCTGTGTCTGCAGCATACTTTGAAGAAGTCAAACCATATACACCTGTTAATGAATGGATTTTTAAAATATGAATGAAAACATTTTCTTGTTTCAGAAGCCCAAGTTCTGACTGAGTGTCCTGCAGACCTGTGACTACCACCCCAGTCAGCAGGTATGATTTTACACTTACTGAGCAAACTCATCAAAGGAAAATCATCTGACTGTTAACATGACGGCATCTGAATGCCAGGCAGCTTCTCTATCAGAAATGTGTTCTCATTGCTGAACATCATCTTGTCCCTACGAAAGGAAAAAAAAGCACCTTTTGCAGTTAAAAAATTTCCATGAGTAATTTAGGGATTGGTAGATGTACAAGGAAATTAGATTCCTGCCTCATTTGATCTCTATGCAGTAAAACCCCAGCCTTGCATGAGTGGTTTGCTACCAGCCTTGGTGAAGCCAAGATCTCATCTAACTTTCTAGTAAGTTTTGGTAACAGACTTGGAGGATTCACTAGGGCTTGGAGCCCTTCATTCACTAGTGGCTTGGTCTGGTGAAGATTAATAGGCAGTGGAAGACTCTTCAGAATCTGGCCTATAGAGGAGCTGGTGGGATGGTTGGTTCCATTCTGTACTGCCTGCCCTGCCTGTGCTGAAGTTCTGGTCTCAGCAGAAAGGCATTAAACTGGACCTGTGGCCCTGCCTGCCCCACCAGTCTGAGCTGCACACCTGGCTGGGAGACATAACTCACCTCTGGCACCGGCCAGAACCGAAACCAGCTGCTGCCAAACTCACATTGTCCTTACTCATGCCGGACTTTCTGTAGACCAGAATAAATCTCCTCCATGACTAATCTGTGCATGACTCACCAACTGTATCATAACGCCAGCCTCCAAGAGCTGTGGGAAACAAGGGTGCACTGGGGCATGCTTTAAAGGAGCACTGGCCCCGCTCAGCAGCCAGCCAGGTTCACAAAGACACTCGGAGCAGGAGGCGGTTTCTGCAGAGCTGGGGCAGCGCGAGCACAGCGTGGTCCCCAGCCCTCCTGCTGCCTTTCTGCTCGGCCGCTTCCCGGCCGGACCCTCAGGCTGCCAGCTACCAAACTGCTGGTTATAGTCACCAGCTTCCCAGCAGCTCTGCCCCCAGATGCTTTCCCTCCTGCAGCGTGCCAGCGGTGACACCGGGCGCCCGGGGAGACCTGGTGAAGCAAAGCGGTGATGGTGCAGCTGGGAATGGATCAGGTGATACTGAGCGCTGTCCAAAGAGAGAAGGACACCTGGGCTAGGCAACAGGTGGGACTTGGGGTGTGGTGGGCTTGCAAGGAGATAGAACAACAATAGGATGGTTATATAGTTACTCTTAAAGTAACCCTAAAAAAACTCATGAAGCAAGAATAAGATTAGGTTCATTTTAGTCACCCAAAGCTGTTGGAACTCAACACCTCCCTGTCCAGACAGAGTTTTAATCACATGTGAGTCAGAGCACACAGATGAGCGTAGCTGCGTGCTCACGCTGGTTTGTGGCACACTGTCACTTACAGCACGGTGGAAAAAGTGACTGAGAGGACAACCCAAGGCCTAATGCTGCAGGGCGTGGTGCTGTGCTTGAGCCTGGACAAAAGCAGCAAGGAAATACAACCGCACTGAGATACAGCCACTCTTGTGTGAGCAGCAGCAGTGGTGGGCATTCTGCTTGGGAGAATTAGGAAGGAGCATAACACTCCTGGACACCCTGTGGAGGAACATTGAGAAGGGCTCCTTTCTCCTCCTGTGGGGAAGGTTCAGCACAGGTGTCCTCCTAACCAAGGGAAACAAGGAGCAGGAGCCTGCCTGGTTCTGCCCCTCCAGCAATGCACACTAAAGCATGGCACTAGAAGGCTCCTCAACCATACCTCATCCACCTTCCAGAACATGATGGAGAAATTCACCTTCAGTATTTGAGGAAGGGCCACATCTGTGAGAGGTACATTCCTCTGCCAGGGGAACTCTCTGACTTCTGCAGTATGGTTTGCAATTTAACACAGAGACCTCAGCCATGGCTATTCCGTGGGCTGACAGCTTGATTCTCCTGTTAACTTGGTAGCCACAACTGAACCCATAATTTCTCCTAGCACGTAATATTACAAAAACGGTGTTGAAAAAGTCAAGGTTTTTCCTACATGGTCTAGTTGTGATATGTTTTACACAGCCTGTGCTCAGGCCTTTCTGCCCTCAGAGCACCAAGCAGCTGGGAGTGTTGCAGAGCCTGGGCTGTTGCCTAGCCCTGGGGGGAAGGGGTAGAGAGTGTTTCGTGTGACTTGTTTGCAAACCCTTGTGGCTATTTTGAGGGGAGGCTCCTGGGATTTTATGCAGTCATGTATATCCCTCCTGACTTGGAAAGATGGATTCTGTCCAGGCTTTGGCTAAAATAAAAGAAGGGAGGGGCCGTGGCAAAAGGATGAGTTTTGCTGGTTTGGAAATCAAACACAGCTAATGAAATCACCATTTACCACCTCCCCGCAGTGCTCTTCTGCCCATACCAGCATTAAATAAGGAAGCTATAGAATAAGCATAAAGGTGTCTAAGGGTATTGTGGACCAAAGCAGTAGGTGCAGACCTGTGGTAACATGAGAGCATCAGGCTTCAAAGGCACCTGGAAATGCAGATAAGATCGGATCAGGTCAGGTCAAAGAGGGAGCTTTGGTAGCTACGGTCCTGCTCTGTGGAGCACGGAGAGCCCCAGCCCAGCTTGCCAGCAGTGGGTACAGCTGCCCAAGTCCCATGGCACTGCTCTTTGGTTCTGCAGCTGAGGTGCCAGGTCCTTTCCCTGGGCTGTGAAGGACAGAAACCACACACACAAAAGTGATATTTCCACTTTCCTTAGTATCTCACTGTGCCTCAAGTTGGTGCCTGTTTGCTAGGCTTCAGGATGATGGGATTTTTTTTTCTTTCATGAATTTGGTGGTGTCATTTTTACACGGGAAGCCTGTTTCACCATGTTTCTGGCAAACCCTATTGGTTAGACTTGTTTTACCGCATCGTGGCCTTTTTTTTTTTATAGCCTACATCTGGCAGGAAAACTTTGTCATTCGCCATCTTCCTTTCTGCTGCATTCATTTTCATCTAGGCACAAAATGTCCTTGTGCTTCTGAAATAACACCAAGCCTCCAGGCTCGGTGGTTGGAGTGGAGGGGATCAATGGTTTGTAGTCCCTATGCCATGGTATGCCAGTAGCCTTCACAAGTAGGGAAGAGGAGGAAGAAGAAGATCCTCCACGTACACAAAGTAGGCTGTGGGACTTTCACTCCTCTTCTCAGCAGCATCCTTTCAAAAGTCTGCTGCCCCAGGCAACTCCATGTTTGCCTGTGTCTACTGCTGGCTGGTTCTAGAGGAGAGGAGCTTTTCTCCAGACTCAGTCCCATGTGTGCAATTTTCAGGGCTGTGTTCTTCCTCACTTTTCCCATTACTCATCTCATGGAGAAGAACCATGCTGGTGCTGCATTTAAACATGGGACAGAACTCAAGTGCAGCTGTATTTTGGTCTCTGGATTTCTATACCCATAGTGGGAGTGTTCCAGAAATATATAATAATATTTATAAAGTTGTTTGGTTGCTGTTCTGTTAAGGAAGTGGCATCAGCCATGGTAGAATTCACAGATACTTTGCACAAGACTGAAAGGAGGAACAGAAGTTTCTCTGACTGTGGTTTTGTTGGCACCATGTTGGACAAAAAGCTTTGTTTGAAGTTCTCTGGAGAAAGTTAATGACTTTTCAGCAAACTTTTTTTGGGTTGAATCTGGGATGGCTAGCAATTTGGGGATAAAAATAAGGGTTTGTGAAACATCTGCTCAAAGTTTTGTTGGCCTTCACGCACAACTCAGAGGACCGGTGGTTGTAGCTGCTCTTCACTTGAAGAGATGAAGCCATTTCCTAGGCACAGAACATCGTGACTGTGCCTCTTTTCCAGAAACTTGGGCATAGATGGACCAAGGTCAGAATTTAATGTGAGCAACAGGTAGGTTCCTGTTGTTTGCTGGAGATGGATTCGGATTCCTCATTTTAAGTACCCGCTTTTGATGTTTTTGTGGTTGTATGAATGCCTTGAAAGTGATGAGCAAATTCTCTTTGGCCTTTGTGGGCTCCAGTGGAGAAACCTCTCTGAGTGAGCGGAAAGGCAGATGCAGAATCCAGCTCCTTGCCACTGGAGTCTGTCTCCCTCCTCCGTATCTCGCTTGTACAGAGCCAAATAAAAAACCAGGGACTTGTGCCACACTTTCTTCATAATGCATGTGTACAAATATTTGCATGCAGCAGTGGTTCAAAGGAGCCTGAAGATAGTATCTTAACTGTGGTGCTTTCCCAGACCATTGCTGTGCTTTGCCTCTGCGAATAAAGGCAGCAGTGTCTGCAGTCAGGAGATCTCTCATATAGATTTAATCTGGCTGGTTTCCTCCCTAGGGAGCGGAGTTGAGGATAGCGAAGTTCAAGGTAGCGTGTGTTTGAGTTTTGTAAGCAGAATAGACATGGAAATTTGAAGCCTAAATTGCACATTCCAGGCTTCTTATGGAAACGGTGAGCGGAGAGGAAGCGGAGCCTTTGGTGCTGAACCTGCGCCAGTTTTTAAATATCGATAGAGATCTGGAGAGTTTATTTAGAGTCCCCGCGTGTCGGTGTGTGCTCAGACGCACACGCGCTCATCCAGATACGTGCCTGCCCCTGATGTTTATAAACAGCCCGTCGCATATCTCTCTGCTTATAGATTCCATTGATGATTGCTTTATTCATCGGGTGGCAGACCCATTTAAATGAAAATACGCTCCCCGTTTCCTCGCCGCTATAAATTCTGCGCTATGGGGAAGTGGGGAAGTGCACTAGCTGTACGTCCGTGGAGAAATGCCCTGTTGAGAAGTGGAGTATTATACAGGGAACAATTGACAGCCCTTCACTTCAGTGGGTACATTTCTCTGTACAGCTGCATCACCACTAATGATAAATGAGTAATGTTTGATAGCTGGCTCCGTTGCCTGACAGCTACAGTTTTGGCCAGAGGGCCACGACAGGCTTTAGACTTCTGTTCAAAATGAGTTAAACATATTAGGTATTACGAAGCCACAGAAGCCTCGAGAATGAGTGCTGAAATGAGTTATCAAGGTATGCTCCTGGGTACACAACTTGCAAAGCAGATGTCATTCTAATAATGTGTGATATAGAACATGTCTGGCCTAAACCCTGCTGGATGAAATATGAAGCCCCGTTGGTGATATTTAATACCATTTTATGAGGTGCCATCTTATAAAGACAATGCCCGCCTTATGTGGAATGCTTAAGGTATTTTGCCAAAGGCACTGGGAGGTATCTGAACTAAGTAGAATTTTTATTATTTTATAAGCCTTTACTTTGTAATATTTCTGTTTCTACATTATTGTGGTACTAGCTGCTCTAACCCTTTGTCTAGTGAACTTCATGAGTGGTTTACTGATAGATTGACTGATAGCCAGGGCTGCCTGTGGATGTAAAGGCCAGTTCCTACCTAAATATATTCTTAGCAAAAAAAATAGAGCAAAACAGAAAGCAGACTTCAAAAGGAAATAAAGCTTTACAGGAGGCACTCTTGGAAAAGAACTCCTTGAAGCTATGAGATCCAGAGGTCTGGGTGGTTTTTAAAGGAGCGAGGCCTGGGAAGGTTGTGAGTTTGTGTATTACAGTTGCAGCATTTGTTTTGTCTTCAATTCCTGTTGTAAACTTTGACTTCCCGATGAGATTTCTGGATCCTTTTGCTGCTTTCCCAAGGACAGTACCGAGTTGCTCATATTAAGGGAGATGATGAGTGTTTTCGCTCTCCGCTTCTCTCTACATTTACATATTTCCATTTAACGTTGCTTTTGTGGAACAAAACTGCCTCTCTCTTCAGGTCTCTTGGAAAGCAAGGGCAGAGGCAGTGCAAGCAGTTATTCTGAGCAAATCAGGCGTCTCCTTCCTGGGATGCAAAGGCCATGCTGACAGTCCTCCTGAGTTAAAGACCCCGGTGGGGGCAATACTTACACTGCAGTGATGCTGAGTCCGTGCAAACGGGCTCAGTGCTGAGGTCCCATTGCCACTGCCAGAGGACCTGGTCCAGTGCAGCAAGGGAGTAGTTTTCTCATCTGCATATTACATTGTTCTGTATCTCATGGTCCTCCTAGTCTTCCATGCTTCTCTGTTTTGACTCTCCTGAGCAAAAACATCCCTATGCTAAAATATGTTGGTTCCTGCTCTTAATCCTCACGTTCTCCTTCAGGCTCCATGGCCAAGAGATCTCTCAACGTGTGGTAGCGCAGCCTGACGCGAGGAGGTGTTAGGTTAATTCCCTTTGATAAAACCCTACTAACTTTTTTTTTGCCCTTGAAAAACTTGCTTTCCCTTCCAAATGCATCATCCTGTGAGCCCAAGGTTCACAGATATTCAGATTCATCTTCCTTTCTACCATAAACATGCCAGAGATATATAATCCATTTGGACACTGGCAAGCGATGACTATCAGAGGCAGAATGGGTACTGAGGGGCCCATAGTTATACAGTAACATCGGCTTGGCAGCAGCTCATTCATCGTGCTAGATGATCTGTCCATCTCCCTGCCTGTGGCTTGTAGCACATAAAATACAGAGGAAAAGTCAGGCCAAATATTCTGTGTGCAGTGCTCTTTGCATCTCAGCCCGGCTTTTTTAGCCTCGCTTATAAATGCACTCGTGGTCCAACTGTCTGGTCGAGATGCTGCTTTTTGAAAGAAACGTGTCTAAGAGATTCCTGAAAGTCGCTGCTCAGTGTATGACATGTCAAGTTACATCTGCTGTGCCACAAAACATCAGCGTGTTGCGAGAGGCCGTAATGGAAGGTGACAAGAGACGCTGTAAACAGTGTGTCGATGTTTTTGTTTATCCCAGCGTGAGTTTCGTGCCGTGTCACGACTGCGGGGAGAGTTTGGCTTCTCCTTCATCACTTAGCAAAACTTTGCCCCGTGGTGATCAGCTAAAAGACCCCAAACGTTTGGGACTTGAAGGTGGGTCAACCTCCAAGCCAACGATGGCAAAATGCTCTCGGGAGGGCTGCCCCTGCCCTTGCACATGTGGTGGTGGGTCTGTGCTCGGGCAGACCCCGAGTGCCCACAATGGGTAAGGAGCACTGGGTGGCATTTCCCCCCCCAGCCCAGCTGTGTCCCGCCACCCACGCAGGTGCTGCTTGGGGAATTTCCCCTTCACCCCCCGGCACACGTGTGCCCAGGCGTGGGGCTCCCCGAAAGGACCTGTGTGGTAGAAGTCAGGGTTCCCACAGTGTGCTGGGGCACTTTGTGGGGCTTTCTGCACCTCTTGGAGAAAGCTCAGAGACTCGTTTGCAAATCCTCCTGTATAGGTGGCTCGTGTTTGTCGAGGTTTTCTACTTGGAGCTCATTTCCTTAAAATCTGTCCTTACGTTTGCTAAAATCCACACAGTCCCTGATCCAAGCTGCATGAGGCTTTTAGCTCCTTTTTCCCCTCGGCATTTTTTTTTGGCTTATATTGTTGCAGGAGTTGAATGGGGAAATGCACAGAGCTGGGAGATTAAAGATGTAAATTTTATAAACAGAAATCAAAGGTCCTAAATCCTGAGCAAAGAAAAGCCAACATAAGTATGAACATTAAAAAACATACATAAATAGTACTTCAAGGCTGAACGTATTAAATTATTCAACAGTTAAGTCATAAGTGTTCTTAAACTTAAGTATAAAAATGCCCTTGACAATATTTCATAGCTGTGCATTTCTTTAAAATATTTAGCATTCTCATTAAAGAGAATGACTTTATTTTATATATTAGTTACACTCCTGCTTGTTAATATGAAGGAATTTAGTAGCAAAGAGCATTCTTATGTATATAAGCTGAAGACAATTTACATACAAAGTTGGACGACTATTCACTTTTTATTTATTCCTGGATCATCTACATCCACGCATAGCTATAGAGCATTTAAACAAATTCGTTCCTTAATGTGTAGTATTAATATCTCCTGCCCCAAAATATCATTTGCTAATGCCATCACGAAGACAGGTTCATTCAAAGCTACATGGAAGTTCTTGCCTTTGAAAGACTTAATGAACCTTACATTTTTGGTATACTGCACAGTGTAATGCCTATTACATATTCATTGCCAGAATGGAAGATTTCCTTTAACTCTGAGCTTCCTGGTCTAGTTCACTGTAAAACATTGTCAAAAGTCACAAGAGACTTTCGCTGAAAATTGTGACTCTTGATAGCAGGATGTAATGGGGAGGTTTAGAATAGAAGAACCAGTGGTATATGGGCCCAGGGGGAATCGTTCTGACAGACAAATGGATGGATAATACAGTTTTTGACATAATGGGATGAAAAAGTTTATGCCAGAAAGAACTGAATTAAAGTTATTACTTTCAGGAAATTCTGAAGTTCTCAAGACCGGCGGCATTACCTGCGTGCGTTTCGTTTGACTGTGTCTCTGCATAACTGGTTTTTAAACAGGGTTGGTTTTGAATTGATTTATAAGCTTACTAACAAATCTGCAATAAAAATTGTAGTTACTTTCCTGAAGTGACTCCAGTAGCATCATTTTACAGGTGTTTTTTTCAGAGGGATTTTTTGATCTGTCTGGTTTTTAAAGTCCTGCATAATCAGTTTGCCTCTCAGCTCCTTTCTGTAAGGACAGCAAAACAAAACAAAAAAAAAGCTGTTATTCTGAGTTTTCCTCTGGAATAGCAGGTGTTTGCATGGAGCTATAGGATTTTGTACAGGTTTCTTTCTCCATGTTTTGTAAATTTTGGAAATCAGCAGCTCTGAGACCCCGGGTGAGACACAGAAATCGTCCGATGCAGAAACCATTGCAAGATCAAGGCCTTAGTTATCAAGGCCATCAAAAAGGATTGTATGTTTCTCTTCTTGGGTTTTTCTTTTAGGGACAAGCTGTCAACCAGACACATTTTTAAGAGGTGCTGGGCGCGTGTGCACGAGAGCACCCAAGGGTTTGGTCACAGGTCTCTGGAGAGAAGATAGAGCAATACCAGCCTCTCCACCCTGAAGCTTCTGAGCTACGTCTCCTCTGAGCTGGCAGAGACTGAGCCAGGGGCTGGAACTCAGGGAGATGTGGGTCAGTGAGAGGCCCTGGGAATGGCAACGATGAGAAATGGGTTAGTGTGGAACAGAGAAGTGATGCCATGTCTGAGATGTAGCCACCAGTCACCACTTGTACCCTGCTGTTGTCAGAAGTGCGCTGAGATATCTGAGAGAGCAGGCTGAGAAAGGGAAGCTAATTATACCACATTATTCACTTCTGCTCATTAGGTACAGTACAAAGGCCCTGCTTTTTATGTATGTATTAAAGTGCCGAGGACTACAGGAGTAGATAACTTAATGTGCCTTTTGTCTCGCTGGTGGGTCGGTTCAGGCAGAAAAATCACGTTTTCACAGACCTGCAACTCTCCACCCTCCAGAATTAGGGATTTCCTCCTGTGTCACTCCAAGCAAACAGAAAAAGGCAACTCCCTCCCCCTTGACACCCAGCAAAGCCAAACTAAAATGAGGGAAAGCTCCCGTGCCCCGTGGCGATTCCTGACACCCGTCCCTTGGTCACATTGTCCCTTTGTGCTGCCACTTGCCCCTCCGGCATCCCAAATCCACAGATAACTTCCTGCTCTCCAGCTGAGTGTGGATGAAATGGATTCAGCTGTTTAATAAACTTTGGCTGGTGTGTATAAATGCATTTGCTCTTAGATGTTTTACCTGCCTCACAGTCCTTGTATTGCATTTGGGTCTGTAAATGAGCTATTAGGAAAAGATGAACGGGAAGGCAGAGGACTGGTTTATTGAAATTATTTATATATGAGAAATACCTGACTTTCAAAATTCATGGCTCTTTAATGCCCAAGCCACAGAGAACACATTAAATCTAAGAGAAGAGGAACAGGTATCGCACTTCTGCGCTGAGGTGAAAGAAATCAAATTTGGGCATTGAGTTCTACCCTTCTCCACCACGAAAATTGCCTCACTCTTCTAATTACGACCACCACAAAAGTCACTGCTTCAGTGAAATACCCTGCAGCTACACAAAAGGAGAGGCTGGAGAAACACACAGCTACCAATAAGTGGCACTGAGCATCTACTCCATTTCTCACACAGGTTGGCATATCTCTCAGTGGTCCATCTGGTAGAATTGGATGGCATTTATCAGGAAATAATCCAATTGTGGCATGCCAAAACCTGAACATGAAAAGTACTTGTGCCTAGTGTCAATCATTCACCCTCTGACAGTTCAATAAACATCCTTTCTGTGATGGTTTTCAGGAACACTGACACCCAAAATGCTGGAAACAATGCCAGAGATGGAAATGACAATGCTTCTGTGAAACATCAAAAAGGGACCGACACAACCTGGCATGGATTTTGCCAAGTGTTGCTTAGCAATACAGCGTGCTCGTGGGCCGCTGGCGTGGCAGGATTAGCTGTGAGGGGAGCGATGTTCACACCTTTCCTGAAACACATCCCACCCAAATAAACAAGCACAAAGTAGGGGAGTGCAGCTTCAGACAATTTTAGGCTTCCGAAAAATCCATCTGCCCTGCCCCGTTGTCTTCCTCGGGCATGGAAAGATGAAGTGCCTCATCCCAGCACCTCGATGACATAATTCTGTCCTGCTCAGCTCATGGTCTCAGAGGGTACAAGGATGTTTTTTGGCCATTTCCTTCCCAGGCTCGGATCAGAAGGGGTCAAAATTTGCTACGGGCAGCTCTTGCAGGAGGTACATGCAGGCAGAATTGGACCTGGACTGGGCTGGCCGCTGGCTCTCAGGGCATGGTGACAACACGTCGAAGAGAGTCTGAACCTGGAATTGGGAGGCAAATAACCAACATCACTCCTAATGAAGTGTGAAATAGGGACAGTCGTTTTTACAGCATGATAGGTGGAAGTAGTAAAAGGATGCAAAGATTTCTTAGTAACAAAAGAAAAAACTTGTTTGCTTCCCAAATTTTCCAAGCGAACCCCTCTCCCCAGGTGTCTCTGCAGCCACCCTCACTCCATGCCATGAGGGATCCTGAAGGGAGAAAGCACCATTCCCAGAAAAAAGAAGAGTGCTTGGTGGCTGGAGGGAAAACCTACTATTTTATATTGCAAACACCACTTAGCCACTGAGGAGGAAACTGGATCAGGGGAAGAGAAATAACTTGCCCGAAGCCACCAGCAGATCTGGGAACTAAACTCTGTCCTCCTTCATCTGCCAGATTCTGGAGCAGAGGCTCACGAGGTCTAACCAAATCGCCTTTTATCTGTGTGCCTGGTAAATGGGAGTGGGAGGAACGTCTGCATATCAAATGAGGGGGTTTTGTCTGTCTTGAAATTCCAGGTTTTCAGATCCAGGAATCAGCTGATGCCTGGAGCATATGAACTGCTTTTTTGGTGTGGCGAGGACAGACCCGCAGGTCCAAACGCAGACGTGCCAGCCGAGCCTGCCCAAACAGAGGTGCTGGGATCTGGAGCCTGGAGGGAGGCAACTGCCCGGGGAGGCACCTGTGGGGCAGTGCAGGTTCATAGCTTCCCCTTTGCCTCAGGGCTGTCTAGTCTGTAGGCACCATGGTGGTGATGAGGCTGCAAATATCACGAAGAAGGTGCTTTTGAACAGACAGACTGCTCCAAACAGAAATCCTGAGGTGTGCAGGGTCTTATATATACTTATGACAGTTTTCCAGGGAGAAGTGCAAGCTAACTCCATCAGTGCCTTTGAGCCTTGACTTGTTAATTGGCATTACTTCTAATTCCCAGCTATATTTTAAGGTATGAACCTAAGGAATTTTAAAGTCATTATGTGGGTGAGGGACTGATAAAAATAAATCCTTCAGGTTTGAAAGTGGCAGAGAGGGAATAAAAGGTGTTAAGGAATCCAGGAGTTTTCAGCCAATTGGTTCAAAAAAGCATCCGGGTGGACTGCAGCTCCTGGAGAAAGGTCACTGATACTACTCTGGGTACCTCTTTTTATGAACTTTATGCATCACATAAAATAAATTTAAAGCAATTTAATTTAACAGTCTAATTAGTCATGGCTTTTTCATCTTGTCTATTTAACCATACAAGGAACAAAGAGAAAGACACGGGGCCAAATTCAGAGCTGGCACAAATCAGCCCTGCAAGTCAAGGAAGCTGTTCCTGCTCATCCAGGGCTGAACGCAAATGCCAGTGGCCAAATTCTTCCCTAGGGATAACATCCCTAATGTCTGGAGGCTTGTGCCACAAATGAATTTGGCTGCCAGGAATCAACTCTCTGCATAGAAGGTCTTGGAGTTCAGAGCCTGAGCAAGGCGAGCTGACACATGGGTTTAAAGATCCAAGACAGTTTGGAACAAAACTCCTCCCTGTGTTGGCTTTGCAAAGACTCACACGAACGTTTCCCTCTGCTTCAGTCTGCTTAATTGACACCCTCTTTCGCTTTAAATTTCAGTGTTTGTATAATCTCAGGCTCTCAGGCAAACAGCAGTCACATGGATGCACCCTCCCCTGGAAATGAGTGTCTCTCCACCGCCTTTGATGTGGTCACACCATTATATCTACTGGTTTCCCCCTTGCACTGAGTTGTGCCTTGTTCTCCAGCTCATGTATGCAAACCCACAACACGAACCATGAACGTGCAGCCACCCACCTCTACAAAGGTGATGTTTCTGAGCAGATTTCCAGCTCACAAACTCTTAAGCCAGCTAAAACCTAGGCCTCTAAGTCTACTGATTCTGGTATTTGGGAGGGTTGTGATCCTGCTGCCACCTTCCATTCGTGAAACAAATTATATTTCGAATGTTGAAGATTCTAGCAGAAATCTCTCTCCCATTGCTTGGGGCACAGGTCTCATTTGTTTGGTGATGTTCTTTTGCAAGAGCGTGTACCAAGGCTAGGTTGCCACCTGATGCCAGCAGGCAGTGGAGGGACTTGGGAGGGGGCAACATGGCTTAGCCATGTGCCACCCCACCCCTGGGTGACACAAGAGTCCCTCCCACATGGCTCTTTTCAAAATTCCTGCAAGTTACCATCTCTCCAGCCAAAAATATCTACAACAAACAATGTGAGCACAACAAAGAAATTAAAACATATCCTAAACCACCCCATCATCAACCACGTTCAATTAGTCTCTGGGGTTCTCTGTGCTGCCGTGTGGTCTCCCTGGAGGCACCACCAGCACCACAGTGGTGAGCTAGTGAGGTCTGGTTGTGTCTTGTCCACAGACTCAGCTGCCTCACCACACTCATCCTCTGGCTCAGCATTCCTGACCTAATCCTCTCCTTGGGGCGAGGGCAGGGTCTGTGGACATCAGTGCTTCCTGTCAGGTCTAGCATCTGTTTAAGCTACTCCTGTTTCTTCTGAAGGTTGGTGTTGTCAGCCCATGTCCTGGTTCCGTGTAAAAAGGGGTGCAGGGCAGGACCCACACGGAACAGAACTGTGTACTCGCCTCTCCCCCACCCCCTTGAGAGAGAGAGAGACACTTTTAAAAAAAATGAAGTATATTGTTCAACAAGGAACAGAAAACGAAAAAGGGAGGTAAGGAAAATAATATATACAAAGATCAGGGGAATAATACAAAAGATAAAATATACAAAACCCTCAGAAATGGTTCCAGGGTCCCATGGAGTGAAAGGAGAACTTTCCTCTCCGAGCTCCAAGGCAGGAGTGAAATAAGAACCCACTCCCTGCCTCTTATCAGAGTGTGTGTGGGAAGGGGAGGGAATACAATGGTTTCACACCCACCTGGGGTCCTCCCAGTTGCTGGAAGGTCACGACCCCATTCCAAGCCTCAAACCACAACAGCCCATCAGGCCCTTCTGCACACCTTTCTCTTCCCTGAAATTCCTATTTCATTTGCACAGCAATACGCTTTTCTCAAAGTTTCTTGAAGCTCTGATTATACTTTTATCCTTCTTTTCTTCAGGTTCAGCCAGCACCTGTGCAGACTCTGGACCTCTACACCACCAAGAAGTTGCATTTTCCCATGAAATGCTGCACAATCCAAACAGCATTACAGGAGAGAGTCCCCAGAGGGAGTCCTGAGTGTGAACAGAAGGGACCATGTGGACACATCCAATGCAGGAACGCACTTGGCATTAGCCCAACTCCCAGACACACCTCTCTGTAGGTAATGGGAAATACTCTTTTTAATACCTCTACTTGAACATCTGTATGTAAAGATGAGGGGCTGGATCAGCTCCTCCAGCCCTGCTCTGCTGAGAGCTTCCCCACTTCTCAGTGCTCCTCACATCTCCTTTGGGTTTTCCTCTCCTGCCCCTCTGACAAGTGTCCAGCATGTACTCACTAGAAGTCCATAGCTACAATCTTTGGAGATTTAAATTTAAATTTCAGTATTGCTCCTGCATTTCTTTGCCTGATACCACTGGGGTTGGCCCTACTCTGACTAGTGCAAGCTGAGCCCCCCCCTACCCCCTGCCCCAAGCAGTAGTAGTGCCAGGAGGACCCCAGTGCCAGCACTGCTGGTGATGGCATTTTGCTTTCCCCACCCTCCACCCCTGCACGTCCCCTCTTCTGTGTCGTTTCCCACACAATGGGCAATTTAATGCACCATTTTCTGCAGCCTCCAGCTTTCCCTGCTTCCTGCCTTCCTGACTTGGGACTGTTTTCTTGCAGTGCTTTGTATGAAGTGGCTCACAGGGCTGCTTTCCAGGAACTCTGTTCTGGACATGATTAATTCCTTTATGTGGCAAATTTTAATTGTTTTATCAAGGTTTTTTTTTTTTTTCCTGAGTATTCCACTTTCTTTCCCTGGTGTTTTGCCCAAAATCCCAGCCATAATATGTTCTCTCTAATAAGGAACTCAGACCTGAAAATTGCAAGATTGGCACAGCAGCCTCATGTTACTAATGGGCTCTGTTACAGTTTCATCTGGAGTTTGTACTGTTATATTTCTCTGTTGAAAAATAAGATATTGATGGATTGCATTTCTTAAGAGGGTGGGGGGCCCAGAGAGTGGGAAGTGAAGATGGTGGAATGCCAACAGCAGAGACCTTTTGAGTGGGAGGGTGGGAGTGGGAGGCTGAGGGAGCAGAGGTCCCATGGGTGAGGTGCCCAGAGTGGAGCCTGAGAGAGTGGGCACCTGAGGGTGGGAGCTGAGGTTTGGTGAGGCCCATAAAGCTGGGCCCAGCAAGGTGATGGCAGTGAGTGCAGACCCACGGAGGTGGTGGCTGAAGGACCATCCCCACACCTGAGGTGGGGACAGGGTCTTCCACTCTTTGCAGCTCCAGCCTTGGAACAGGCTCTCTCAGCTCCGAAAGGCTCATAACCCCTGAGCTGTGCTTAATCAGGCAGCATCTGAGACTAATTGCAAGGGCTTTTCTCTACCCACCCACAGAGATAAATGCAGAGGAGCCAATTTGGTAATTGTCCTGAGTCTTGGTGTGCTTCTGAGTTGTTCCCAGGCCAAGATAAGGCTGGGTGAGGGAATATTTGCTGAGGTGTGGACTGAACGCTTACTGCTGCTCTAGCTGATAAAGATACCAGGGTGTCTTTACTGGGGCAGAGCCAGGGAAGGGAGCATTAGGAAGGGACTGGTGAGAGAGGTGGGATGGGAAGGTGTCAGGAAGGTGTCACAGGTGAGCAAAGTGTTGCTATAAATAAGTGGAAGCTCGTTTTTGGCTTTGCTTCCACCATCTCCTGCTTTCAAACAGCTTTAAAACCAGCTGCTGGGTTTTCCTTACCAGAAAGAAGGGAGTGACCATTTTGATGTCAACCTTGAACTGCCTGCACCTGAGGCACGATTTCATGATGGTGACCCACCTGATGATGCCATTAACCAAAGGTAAGGTGCTTTTGTCTGGTTTTGGTAACCCACAGGCTGCTGCAGCAGGACATACGCTGCTGTGTCATCAGAGATGCTGGGGGCTCAACAGAAATACAGGATGGGGTGGGAGCAGAGATGCCATTTGAAGTGGGTTGGTGCTTTCCTGGTAGGTAGAGAGGGAAAAGCAGCCTTGGCACCTGTTAGTGGTCCTTAAAATCTCCCGTGTTCTGCTAATCTGTGCTCGTAAAAAGGCCATCTGCTAATGCTCAAAGGTCATTAAGTTACCAGCCCTGTTTACTCCTCCTGCACTGCTGGGCAGAGCCTTTCTGAGCAAAGAGGGCTTAAATGGTCATTATGGTGGCGCCTGCTCGGGCTGCTGTGTGGCTACAGGGGCTGGCAGGATTTTCATGAGGAACCCAGACGTTCAGGGCTTTTTAAACTTGGCCATTAAAGTGCTTCTCACTGCCCGTGCAGGCTCTGGTGTAGCCTGGCAGGCTTCAGGGACAGAGAGAGTTCTTGTAGGTCCTGTTTTTTTTCCTGAATTTATTTTAAGAAGTCAGTCCAGTTTCTGTTTTAATATGAGGAATGGAGAAGTTCAGGCAGCTTTGGTTCTCTGGTGCTCTGGCAGTGCCGTTTTAACACAACCAAGGCTGCACTTTGGAAGGTTTTGTGTTGGATTGGGTTATGGAGAAACTGCTTGTTGCTTTTATAGTTTCATTCTAAGAAACAAAGCAAAAAAAAAAGGCTGAAAAAGCCTAGAAAAAAGACCATTTTCTGTGCAGCTCTGAGGGTTCTTTTTCCCCTAGAGATGAGGGGATGTGCTGGGTGTTGCTGGTGTCAGCAGCACGGTTTGCCTGTGGAAGTGCCACCGTCCCCAGGCAGGCAGTGCTTGTGTCTGCAGCACAGGCTGGGCACTATGGGTGGCTTTGGGAAGAAGCTGAGGTCTGAACTCTGGATTGCCTTGATTTTGAAAGTTTTAGTCAACCCTTTAAGGTTACATTAACATAGTTTTCTTGTGGTTAAATGGAACTATCAAAAACTTGGATAATTCTTTTTTCCTTCTGAGACTTCCCAGCGATAAAATGAGACGCAGCAGCTCAAGTTTTTATCCTTCATTCTGGATAATGACGGTGTCTGCCTCATAAAAACCTGCCTTTTATCTTCCCCAATTAGCTGAATCGCTGCACCCTGGTGCTGTGAAGTTCTGAGTGTGCCACTGCCCCTTCCCGAGCACAGGCAGTGCCCTTTCCCCACCTCCACGGGGCCAGCCTGGCCACAGCACCCACCCTCCCTTCTTCCCTCCCTTTGCCATCAGTTTAATCTTTTGCTTTCTGCATAACATAAAGAAGAAACCTGGGTCAATGAATAATGAAACCTCATTCAAAACCTGGACTCTTACAGTTTGGGCTCTGCTGCATTTTATTTTAAATGAAGCTTCTTTCACCTATCTGTTTAATTTTTTTTTTTTTCTGTTAATGCATTCAGACTTTCCCTTGTGGTTTTCATGGGGTTTTTCATCCAGGATTTAAGGGACGTTCACACTGATGGCTGTGATTTCCTTGTTCTTTAGATTGTTTTTGTTTCTGTTGTGCTGGAGCCCTGAGGCCAGCCCAGGACAGGCTGCTGGTGTGCTGGCCACTGGGTGTGAACAGGAACATGGACTGCCTTGGAGAGCTGAGAATCATAAAAGAGTGTGCAAAACAGTAGAGGGAAGGAGTATCTGTCTGTTTTCTAAAACAGCCTTTCCAAACCATGATTTTGAACTAAAGAAATAATCAATTCCAAAGGTCTCCCTCACTCAGCAGAGATGTTTTTGCCAGAACCCTCTTCTCACCAGCCAGTCGTTCTTAAATCTATAACAACCCAACAGGTAGTTAAAATAGTCCTGACTAATTGTAACCAGGGCTGCTGGCTTCTTCTGAGCTATTGTTCTGATTAGGCACCACAGCCAAAAGCTTCAGGAGGTATAGAGACAAAGTGGTTAGTGTAAGAACTCAAAACAAGAACAACTACAGGCCTGTGTGGTGGGGTGGGTGTGTTTTTTTTTTTATTAAACTGCTATAAAAGCAGAGCCTGGGTCTCTGCTGCAGATGTGTCACAGTCCCCTGCTCCAGTGCTTCCTACCCAGCTATTTTTAACCTTATTAAACAGCAGAGAGAGCTTTTGGCTGTGGTGGTGGAGCTCACCCAAGTCTCATTATAAACTTTCTTTGGTTTCTATCTGTCTCTCCAGTGTGAGTCTGCAGCATGGTAGGCTTCAGTTGAGTGTAATCCCTGTGCAGATCCTGTGGGATGCTGTGGGGGAGGCTGGTAGTAGGTCTCAAGGTGGAGGACAGAGGAAGAAGTTGTTCTTTCCTTGGCCTTTCCATGCTCCTCCAATTGCAGTTACATCTTCTAAAAAAAAATATTATTTTACTGAAATTGGAGCTTACCAAAATGGAAATGTACTTTTCTGGTTGGGCCAGGTAAACAGCCCTGGTTTTGACTGGTCTGTAGTCATGGTTTCTGGCATTGTTTGGGATAGCCCACTGCCAAGGTGCTGTTTGCCAGAGGTTTCACTGCAGAGGCTTTGTCTCCCTGGGTACGTGCAGAACAGGGTGACCTGGCAAAAGCTGAGTATTAGCTAAATTATGATAAAGTGGACAAGACCCAGGGAGGATGATGGATCTCTCTGATCCAGCCCTTGGGGTGTGACTGGAGCGTAGTGACGTGAGTGCTGGGTGTGGGTAGGAAACCCTCAGTGGTGTGGCCACCACAGGGCTGCAGGTGACATGGAGGTGGGTGCCCTGGGCTGGGTGGCTTTGCAGCAGGAGGGCAGACCCAGTGAGCAATGGGGTGAGATGGTGTCCTCTTCTGGGATTTCCTGCCATGGGCCAGATCACGGGCTGGTGCAGCCCAGTGTTGCTCCATTGACTTCATGAGAAGACTGAATTGCAGCTGAGACTGTTACAAACAGTTTTTAATTTGGATGTTCTTGAAACACACAGAAGTGATAAAATTTGCACAACCTTGCACCACTGTTCTAACACCCAGTGTTTCCAGAAAGGGCTCTCTTAAAAATAAAGTCTCTAAAAGAAGCTTCAATTATTTTATTTTTATTTGTTTTTTTAAATTGAATGCTGGGAGGAAATTACAAATGTTAGAAAATATCTCCTTGTCAGCAAACATGTGCTACAGTAGCTAGAAGTGTGAGGCAAGGGGGGTACAGTCTCTGAAAGAAGCTTCAATTATTTTATTTTTGTTTATTTGTTTTTTTTTTAAGTTGAATGCTGGGAGGAAATTACGAATCTTAGAAGATATCTCCTTGTCAGCAAACATGTGCTACAGTAGCTAGAAGTGTGAGGCAAGGGGGGTGCAGCATAGAACACAGCCACCCCCTACCCCCCAAAAAGGGAGTGATGTGATGGTCAGTAACCTCTGAGACTGGCTTAGCCCACACACTGACAAAACTCATCACCGGAGTGATGGGAAATGTCACTTTCCTTCCCCCTTTATCCCTCTCTTTGAACCAAGTACTAAATAAGTGTTTCATATTTTTTACAGTAGTCAGTACTCAAAATGTTTTGGTTCCTTTATAGGTACTGACAGGGTCTGCTTTGGTAGCACACAGAAAAGCAAAGGAGAAAAGAGGCAGAAAGCACAGGCAAGTCCTCCCCTGTCCCCTTTTGCTAGCAAGGGGAGGAGGCAGCAGCTTATTGGGGTGCTTGCTCAGCACACACAGCCAAATTGTTGGTGAGATTTGGAATTGAGGGGGAAGAATATTTTGCCTGTGGAAGGGTGAGGGATTTCACTTTGCAGATATGCTGCTGTTCTACTGCGTGTATTTATTTGTTTGTCTCTTGCTTAGGCGTGTTGGGTAGGTCTGCTCCCCAGGATTAAATCATATCCCAAACCTTCCTGGCTTTGTGACAGTACAAACATTATTGGATTTAGTTCCCTTCTGCTTATCCACCTCCCATCTTCCAAGATCCCCATTATTATTGCAATAATACCCACAAAACTCCTGCTCTGAGATCAGAGGGGTTTTCAAGTGCCAAAACAATCAACAAAACATACCTGGTCCTTTTAATCTCCTTTAATCCCATCATGAGGGACTACCCCAATAAATGATCACATATCCAAAAATTCTTTCTCTGTAACGACACTTGATTTGTGGCTCACTGTTTTCATGAAACTGTCTCAGATATGAAAGAAGATGTACTGGCACCTTCTTATGCCATCAATAAAATAAAAGTTTGGGGTGAAAAATTATCTTATGGAATAAAATGGAATAACAAAAATCCATCATTATCTATGTTTCAGGGAAGGATTTTGTTTTGTTTAGCATTTTAGTTAGAAATGATGTATGACTACATCATAAAACACTTATATTAAAAAGATCTTCTCACCCTGAATTCAAAATATATATTGTACTCTCTTATCATCCAGTCATTTTAGAGTGAAAGTTAAAAATGCCCATCCTGTGGTAGTAGTTGCTGGTATTATATCTTATAGCTGATATATTCTTCTAATACTTTTACTTAAAAGGCCTATTACTCAGGGCTCATGAGTGTAGACATTTATTTTCTTATTGAAAATGGTAATGCTGGGGACAGTGGGTTTGTATTTAGATCAGCATTTATGGGGTTTCCCCCAGGCTGCTGAAGGTCAACCCAACTCAGTCTCTGGAAGTTTGGGTCGTGTCTGGGTGCCTTCTGTAAGGGGGAAACCTTTCCATGGAGGAACAAGCTGTGGAGATCAGGAGCCTGTGTTACTTTGCCAAGGTATGGTGTACATTTTCTGTTGGGTGGGGTTTTTATTTGTGCATATGTGGAAAACCACTCAGTTGTGGAGAATATCGAGCCTTAGCAGAATAAAGAGTGGCCCGTGCCACGGTTCAAAGTCTTGAGGGCTTGAGCTGTCCAGGAGTTTTCACAAAAATCCTTCTATCAGGCAATATGACAAAAAGCAGGGCTCTGCAACATCCTGGTTTGATGTTTTAGAGATGAAAAGTTTCTCCTGCCTGAGGCATGAATTTTGGCTTGAATGAGAGAGCCTAACCCTAAGGCGAAGATGCTGGGACCCAGATTCCTTTTACTGGTTTGAACCATGCAGAGCAGAGACTTATAACTGACTTTATCATGTCCTAAGTGCATCCCTCACCACTAAAAAGTGACTATTGTAAGGAAAAAAAGGAAGGGATTTTTTTCTGATAGTGAGTTTTTTGTCTTGTTTCATTTTGGTGTTTTTTTTTTTTTCTCCTAAAGAACCTGAATCCATCAGCATCTCTGAAAAATCAAAGCTTCACAAGAATGGGAAAAAAACCCCTTGTTTCCCACACATTTGATATGGGTTTCGACTCAAGTTGTAGGAGACTGTTAAACAGGATTGGATAAATCAGGCCAGTTGCTTTTGTGGGAAAGCAAATGCTGACAGAGGAGGGGAGTCTGCAAAGGAACCAACCTAAACACCCTTCCCTGGCCTGCAGAACAATTTACTGAAGGGGTGGTTAAATGACACAGATTAAGTTCATTAATGGTTCAGATATTTGCTTGGTTTACACAGTGCTGTCCAGCAAATTATATTGATGCTTGACAGAATTATTGTCATTATTTATTTTGCTGTAAGCCAGATTTATAGATATTTGTAGCTTTGGTAAGGCTAAACTTAAGAAACATTAATAGCTTTACTAATTATATCACTGCTTTAGAGATATAAATAGTGATAAAAATGCCAAGTAAAGTGAGCTAGTAAAACATTTTAAAGAGAATTTTAAAGTGAGTTACTGATTGATGATCCCTTGGGTGAGTCTTAACTTTTTGAATGTGAGAGTGGCTCTTCCCACCAGGGCACGAGTGTCTTTTACCTCCACCAGCTCTTCGGGGAGAGACGAGGAAGAACAATAGTGGTATCGAACGACTGATTATTAAATCAGATTGCATAATCTGAAAAATATTGAAATCCTATAATAGCATAAACTGAGGCTGAACTTATTATAGCACAACAGGGTGGGGTTTTTCTTTCACCTTTACCTTGTCCTCAACCCCTTCTGCTTCCTGGATGGTTTGTCTGCACTGCTTTGTCTCTTAGAGCATGGTAAAATTGCCTTCTCCCTTGTCTTATTGCAGAGGTGTATAAACTCTAGCACAGCACAGCTCTCAGGAGGAATTCTGGGTCCTCACAACAGTATCAGTAATAATTTCATGGCTGTTAAAGGGAAAAAAACCCTTTAATTGATAAACAATGTCTATACACAAATTTGAGGTGTGGTTTTTACGCAGCTGTCAAATGAAAAAATCTGTTTTGCTACCTATTGATCCTGGTTTTGCTGTGAGCACCCTTTTAAGGAGGGGGATAATGAGGGAGAAAAGAGTTGTTAAATGCTCAGCCCTTACTGCAAGCATGAATGGAAATCCACCCTTGGTTTAGGTGCTGGTTGGGCTCTAGATGGTGATCCAAGCCTGTTTTGACCACGATTGATGTCACCGTGAAGAAACTCACAGGGCCCTGGGAGCTCTGGTCCTGAGGGACAGTGTGTGGTTCCCTGCTTCCCTCTGTTAGATGGCTTTGGAAAGCCCCAGGTTTGATTTTTTCACTGAATTTAGTAATGACCTGCTTGGAACTCCCTTGGAGCTAGAGGAAAGACTCAGTCTCTGGTGGCCTTTGGATCAGGATTGCTGCGGGGCTTGCTTGGAGTCAGCTGCCAGTGGGAAATTTCTCCCAGGTGGGGGGAAAAAAAGCTGTTTTCTTTATTTTTTTTCTCCTCACAATTTCTGAATAATTTCTAACACATCTGTGAGTAGTGTACCGTCAGGTGGATGTTCCTAGGAGGAGAAATTTGGACCCCACCTCACCCATGGTGACACCTCATTGCTGTTTGATGGGATGAGCACAGGGACAGTGGGCCATGGGCAAAGCTTTAGACCAGACCACGCCGAGCCTGTAGAGCAGCTGGGGAACATGATCTTCAACCCACTGAAATCCTCTACGTTTGGGCCACCTGCCTGTAGAATGACAACAGGCCAAATGAGTGGCAGTGGGACTTGTAGTCCTCATTGGGAAACTGGGATGCTGCATCTCCACTGAGGTTGGGAGACCTGGAGAAGTCTGGCACGGCCACCCAGTCACGCAGCACCCGCCTGCTCGCCCGCACCACGTGAGCATCTTGGCTGTGCAAAGCAACTGGGAAGCCTCATAGGAAGAGGCTTTGGGTAGAAGATTTCTGGAGTTTCTTTCTAGTCATGCTGTAAATATCACAGGGGCTGCTCTCCCTTTGATCCCAAACCAGAGATGAAAGGGACAATTCACACACATTTTTGAACCATAAAAAACATGTGGCTTGACATTGGTTCCAGAAACAGGCCAAGACATAGAATAATCTTTTTTTTTTTTTTGCTGAAATATTTGAACTGTCTCCTCTCACCATGTCATGAAGCTGTGCTACAGCCTTGGAAAAGAAACAGAGTGGGCTGTGGGACTTAATTGCCAAAATGTGGGCGAAAGGAAGAGTCTGTTTGACTTAGATTAGCAGAACTTTGTGGTCAATACTAAAACTGCAAGTCAAATCACTGCATTGCTCCCTTATTTCCATCTTCTCTAATACACTCTGTAGCACAGAGTTTAAATTTAGGACATTTAGAGGGGTCATTGTTTGACTTTTGTGGGTTGTGAGTATGGAGAAAAGTCTGTTTGTGGCTCTAGCATGGGAAGCAATGAGATAACAAACACTTGTCATGAGTAATTCTAGTGTGGATGAGAGTTTCAAGTTGAAACCTGAGCAGTCTGAAAACTATACATGAGGGGGAGGGGGTGACTTGTTGTGCCCAGAAGTGTAAACCCACTTGTGGGGACTGCACTGGCTTCTCTTCCTCTTAGTGCTTTGGGATTGTATCAACCAGTTGGTCAACAGTGTGCAGTGGAGTGGCATATGCAGTGCCCCACATTAAGAGGACTTCTCAAGAGGACTTCTGACTCTTTCTTCAGCATCTTTAGGTAAAAGCTCACCTCACAGCCAAGTTACCTGATCGGTGTCAGTCTGAGGCATTTGGAAGCTGGACAAGACCATGTTTCATCCACTTCAGCAGATGTGATGTTAAAATAGTGTATCCTACTTCTATGAAGATGTTTGGGACCATTACTCTCCACCTGCACTCAGGTCCATGGGCTCTCTTTGCTTTTACTCTCCTTCTCATAATGGCTCTTGGACTTGTGGATATTTCAAACTTCTTGGAGACTGCAGAATCTGCTCAGCTATCCTGGAAAAAAAGACATCCACCAGTCTGAGTTTAAATCCCAGATAACAGGTAAAATCAGAAATTATATTTGCCTTCTGTTGATCTTTGAAAGAAATGACAAGAAAATTCTAGGGGCTGAAGGGGTTCTACAGTTGCCAAGAAATACCAGTCCTGAAGTTTCAGGAGGTTAATGACTGTATTGAGAAAGAATACAGCCCTGTCCAATTATCTTGTACCAATAAGAATAAAGGTTTGGCAGTTGAGTGAGATTGTTGGAACTAGTCTAATAACACTTATATTTTTTACCTCCACACTTTTTTTCCCAAAAAAAAGAGATGGTGCATCTTTAATTAAATGTTATATGAATACATTTCAGATAGACCCAAACATAGGGCAACTGTGTTTCAGAAATGCTGTTTCTACATTTAAAATGTATTTGAAATGTAATTTCAAAAAAAAAAAGATAATGGAAAAAAAAAACACCCTAAAATAACTCGAAACAAGCCAGAATATAGTAGCTCATCATTACACTAATATATCAAACAATATGAGCTTAGCTTAATTATCCCCTTTGAGAGTTGAGAAAACTAAGCACAACCTTCAATTTACAGCTGTTTGGTGCCGGGAACCTGAATTATTATTTAAGAAGTGAGGGGGGGGGAGAAAAAAAAAGTTTATTTATTGTGACCTACACTCAGTTTTTATTCATCATGGAAAATCTGTATATTCACAAATGAGGGCTATTCATCTGCAGACTGCAGCATTCTTCAGCTGTCCGGGGCTGCATCAGCCGCACTTCTTCAGCTTTTGTGTTCATCTCGAAGCCTCTTCATCCAAATTGTTCATCATCTTGATGGCGGAGCTTTATCTTGCTCTAGTGCAGCTGCATTCCCCTTATCCAAAGTGCTGAGAGATACAAGGGAGAGAGGGAGAGAGAGGCAGAATAGAAAAGAGAAAAAGGAATGGCCAGTGCTCATATGAGGATAATTTGTAGTTTCTCAATAATAATAAAAAAAAAAAGAGGACAGGCTAATTACTGGCTTAACTAGGGCAGCCTGTGGATCCTCATGTCAAAAGGACTAGCGTAATTATTTGCCATCAAAGCACATTCATATTGTGGTACAAAAGAAGGGCCTTTCGCAAATGGATCTCACTAATAAACAGGGCTGAGAGGAGCATTATGTGTCTCCCTGGATGCAGGCGCATTAACACAGTGACATGGAGCATAACTCTCCGCCTGGAGAGGCGGGGGGGGGGGGGGGGGGGGGGAGGAAGGATGATAATTATCCCCCCTCCCCAGCTCTCCTCTCCTTTTCCTTTGTGTTGGGCTGGCGAGCCGAACGCGACCCGCTGGAAGGCCCAAGGCAGGCTATTAGTGACCTCTGAGCATTGACAAGGTGGCTACACTCTTAAAAGCCCAGCTCTCCATGTCAGGAGGGTCGCCCGAGCCCACGAGAGGAGCTTTAAATGGTCCAGCAAACACTTCAACCTTAAAGACACCTGGAAGGTCACGACCAGTTTAATGTAGATGAATCTGGCATAAAGAGGACTCTTTGAATCCACAGACAAAAGTTTTTTTTCCCTTTTTTTTTTTGGGTTTTTTTGGGTCCCCTTTTGTTTTTTTTTTTTTTTTTTGTTTTTTTTTTTTTTTCCACAGATCTTAGTATAAGAGATACAAGAGAAAGAGACTTGATTCTGGAGACCCCTTCTGCACTCCCTGAGCAGATGTGGTGCCAGCTGACCTCCAAGGCTGTGGCTTTTCAGTAGGAGAAGTAAACAGGTTTGGAAAGAGAGAGAGGGACTTTTTAGGCTATCGAGTAACAACAGGACTAGGGGGGAATGGGGCAAAGCTGGCAGTGGGCAGATTCAGGCTGGATGCATTTATATAAAAGGAAATAAAGTGTGTTTGAAATATTAGAGGGAATGGGGCAAAGCTGGAAGTGGGCAGATTCAGGCTAGATGTGAGAAAAGTTCTTCGCCATGAGAATGGTGAGACCCTGGCATGGGTTGCCCAGGGAGGTGGTTGAGGCCCCATCCCTGGGGGTCTTTAAGGCCAGGCTGGAGGAGGATCTGGGCAGCCTGATCTAGTGGGAGGTGTCCCTGCTCATGGCAGAGGGGTTGGAACTGGGGGATCCTTGTGGTCTCTTCCAACCCTGACAGATTCTGATCTGTTTTAGCCGAGGACTTCAGAGCCCTAATGGCTCAATGGTTGGACTTGATGATCTTGGAGGTCCCTTCCAACCTAAATGATTCTATGATTCTATATACCTTCCAGGGATGTCTGCAGGCACTTCAAACTCGGACATACCCCAAAATGTGTGTGTATATAGAGAAAGATGTGTTGTATGGACAGAGAACTGTTTGGGGGTTTTAATACTTATCTCCATAAGGCTATTCACCACCCATGCCCACTGGCAGCTGTGCCGTGACTCCCTGCTTTGCGACATACCCCAAAATGTGTGTGTATATAGAGAAAGATGTGCTGTATGGACAGAGAACTGTTTGGGTTTGGGGTTTTTAATACTTATCTCCATAAGGCTATTCACCACCCATGCCCACTGGCAGCTGTGCCCTGACTCCTTGCTTGCCAGCCATGGGGTTTGCCTGTTGGGCTGGTGTCTCCTGGCACTGCAAGCCACCACAGAGTGAGCCCATCGCTCCCAGGGGGTGAGGAGGCTTCACAGTCTGCTCAGGATTGCTGCTGGGAGATGTTGGGTCTCAAGGTTTGGTTTTCCCACCCTCCTCGCTCGCTGCTGTGCAACCTCAGCACTTGGGGGGCATGAGGCAGAGATCTGTTGGAATTTCCCAAGGAAATCCCTTCTGCTCCTCTTCATCCTCCCACTGAGAGGAGGCACAGGCTTCAATGGAAGCAGTCTGTGCATAATGGGGCTGAGCCTCCCATCCCAAGTGCTCCTCTGCTCTGGAGGATCTTACAAGTTTGGGGTGTTTTTATTTTTTTTCATTATGCCTATTAAAAAAAAAAAAAAATCTCTTTTGAGGTCTGTGTCATGTCACAACTATTTAAAAATTAATTTTTAAAAGTTATTGGTGGTCTGCATGAGTTACATACTATGAAAGAGCTCTGCTGGTCACTGAAACAGTAAACTAGGAATAGTCCTTTCTGGTGCCAGCCTTGCCCAGCACTGCAAAACACTCAATGCTCAGCTGGAAAGAAGAAAAGTGTCAGTATGAGTCAGGGCCACTGGGATAAAAGCATTTTGAAGCCCAACTTGTTTGGGTGACAAAGAGCTGAAAGCCAAAGTTGTTACCTTCCCAGCATTCTCCTAGGTCAGGCTACAGAGAGGAGACCCTTTTCCTCATCACAGCACTTGGGGACATTGTTGTCTGTGCCACATGGATGGACAGGTTAGGATGGTAGCCCAGGTCTGCACACGCCTGTTGACATCACTCACCCAGGGAAGAGCTCACCAAGCCACTGGATTTTGGATGAGAGTTGCCAAATAGTCAACCTCGTACACTCAGTCTTGAGTCAGATTGGAAAAATGATGAGATGGATTTAAAATTTGTGGAGTTAAACCACCAGCAGCAGATCTTCTCTTGTTTCTTCCTTCCCTCCCCCATCCCCCTAAATATTCACCCTTCCAGGAGCTGTACAGCTCCTCACCATCAACACGTAGTGCAGGAGGGATGGGGACCCACCCACTGGAGCAGCTGACTGGAGCAACCCACTGCCCAGGAGCCCTAACAAAGCTGTAACTCTACAATATTTTCTTCTTGTCTTTATTTCCCTGGAATTTAGAAAATTCTGCATACAGCAGATTTTTGCCTTTAGCTTACAGGATGTTGTAAGGGACTTAATGGCAGAATTACATCCACTGAGGTGTGGATACAATGGGGTATAAAGAGCATAATTTCACCTTAAAATAACAATCTCTAGGAAAGGGACTAGGGGAGTCAGCTTTATAAACTTGTTTGCTTGTATTTTTAAATTAATGCAGATGAACTTTCCTGGCTTCCTTGTGTCCAGCCATGCCAAGGACCAAGTGCTGATATTAGCAATAAAGACAACATTATTGATACCATTACATCAATGTAAAAAGGGTTATAGAGTTAGCATTTGTTATAAAAAAAAAAAAAAAAGAAACCCAAAACCCAAACCAACAACAAAACAAACCCCAAACCTTCTGTTAATGGTGGTTCTTTGCCATTAACTGACTCTTTTTGCAGGATTTTAAACACTTTATAGAGCGTTTATGAACCTGGATATGTATTTCTAGCCTTGCCAAGAATAATCCAAGACAAACAGAACAGTTGCAGGGTTTCTTTCCTGATGAAATTGCATTGCAGCTTCTAAACCCAGAGCTGGCCTCCAGCAAGGGACTGTGTCCTCTTAAAGTAGAAGTGTGCTGCTTGAACTTTGCTATCCCATAATGCTTTCAAGGTTGCTTGTCTAAAGTGACTTAATTTGTACTGCAGGACTAGCCTTGTACCAGCAAACACACCAAGAGCTGCAGCGAGCCAGGGCAGCAGGGCTATTACTAATTTTTTATTAAAATCCCTTAGGCACACACAGAAGGCCCAAAAGCAGCTTTAATAATAGACAACATACAGCACATTTTTCTTGTATTGCCATGTAATCAAATCTAAAGCTTCTGTTCACTTTCTTTGTTTTACCTAGAGGACCAGCTTCCAATTTAGTTGTGGCCTGCACTAAACTGATTTTTCATTGTAATTAATGCCTACTTTGGCCTCAGCCACTTACACAACTTTCCATTAGAGGTTTGCAGCCATCCACAGAGTATTTCACCAAGTTACCCTCCCGATCCTGCTACAGTTGCAATTTTTGTTAAACTGTTGGTGTTTTTTTTTTACTTTATTATTATTTTGCAACCAGTGTTTAAATTACACAGCCAAGTAGGTTTCTTTCTCCCTTTTATTTTTCCCTCCTTCACCCCCTTCCCCTCCCATTTTTTTTTTTCCTCCCCCCTGCCTGCTGCACCTATTAAAGTGGTTGGGCAGGAGTCCAACTGGAAGGAAAGCCTTTAAGTGATTTCAGAAAGGGCTAGTGGAACTTATTTAGGCCTGGGGTCTGCTGTGGTTAATTTTCAGTCTGTGTTTTGTGCTGTCCATTTCCTCTGAAATACTACCTGGGGTTTAAGGTTCCTCAGCACAGGATGTTAATAGGCCTCTGCAAACATTCAAAAGGCAGCTTTCCCACCACTAACCTTAAAAAGATTGTGGCACTGGGCCCAGGGTCAGATTGAATAGATGAAAAAGTATATGCTGTGCTTTTGCTCGCTCCTTGGACCTTTCCCTGTTGGCTTGCCTGACATTTTCAGTGACTTTTCCTAGTACTTTATTTTCAGCGTGCTTCCTAGAAAATTCTACTTATTACCTTCTCCTATCCCCCCGACAGCATCACTAAATTGGGAAGCACAACAATTTGTAACTCTGCTTTGCTGACTTCTTGGACTTCTTCCCTTGCAAGGTGCTGCTTCTCGTGGCCCTGCTGAATCGTGCCCCTGCTGACCCATCCGAGCCCCTGGGTGTGTAATCCACGTGGCATCACCACTGCCTCCTGTGCTGGCCAACACGGTGCCTGAGCTGTGCTCCCTGGGTCTCTTCACCCCTCTTGCCAAGGAGAGCATCATCTGGGGCTAAAGCAAAGAGCTGCAGGCCCATTCTGAGTTCCTCTGCTATACTGGCTCTTCTCCCTGGTGTGGGCAATGAGGTTGTGGGAGTTCCAGCGTGCTCCCACCTTTTGCAACGTTCAGGTTTGGGCAACAACATTCTTCTTTTGCTGTGGTGGTGTTCAAAGGGAACTGAAGGATGCTGACTCCATGTGCACCTTCCTACATAGTTGAAAGCAGACATGCTCACCTGCCTTTTAATTGTACCCAAGAAATGGAGCAAAATTAGTGGAAAAAGGTGCCTGGTGTCCTCTGGTCTGTGAAGGCAAGTTGTTGACTGGACTGTTTGTGTGTACTGGCCTGTTGGACTCCGTGTTAGTTGTGTTGGTCTCCTTCACGTAGGTGCAGCTCCCCTCAGGAAAAGAAGTGGGTGTATTTAATTGGATTTAAGAGCTTGCCTGGGTGCAATGTGTGGATTTTTTATTAATGTGTCCTGTTAGACTTCCCTGGACTGAAGAGTAGAGGTGGATGTGATACCTGGGCAATACATGTATTGCCCTGTGCTGTTACTGTCTCAGACATCCCCATATCATTGTGGGAAGAGTAAGAAGCAGATTTTTATATTTTATCTTTTTTTCCCCAGAATAGTGGTAGCTCTTCCTTAACTGACAGGGCAACTAAAGTAGCACTTGAGAAAAGTATGTGCAGACACCTAAATGTTCCAGGGGTGTAGGTGATGGGCCACAAGCTAAGCCCTGAATCCCGAGCACTGGATTTACATCACTACCCAAACCAGCTGCATTTTTGGCTTTTGACTGTGGCCCACAACTTGACTCCTCTCCTTCAGACCCACTCTCAAGCTCAGTCCTTTCTTGCACGTGTGGAAACCAGAACAGTTTCAGGTGAAGCAGGTGGAGAAGGAAGACAGGACCGGTGGAAAGCCAGTGCAGTGTCTGCTCTGTGTGAGCCGGTGTCGTGAGGTGCCACCACGGGTGTGCTGGCAGCAGGACGTGCACGCTCCACGTTTGGTGGTGGGGGTCTGCCCCTCACACCTAGCAGTGTGATCTCCAGGGCTGCTTTCTCCAAGGGTGACCTGCAGCACCGTGCCCCTTCCACACGTAGAGCAGCTGCCAGCCCCTCGCTGTACCTGCGCCCGCGGGAACACCCCCCGCCGAGAAACAACTGATAGTGGTCTAAACACATTTGTGTATCTCTCCCTGACATTTGCTCTGCTAAAAGGTCAGGCTGCTGCGGCGGAGGCGAGAGCTGCCTGCCTCATTAGCACATATTGCTGCCAGTTCCCATCGCCAGCTCCACAGTTCCCAGAGATTCCTGTGCCTGGGACAGTCCAGCGCTAAGCGCCGCCTGCCAGCCGGGAAGCTCTGACTGTTTGGGGGGTACTTGGGAAAATCCAGGGAATTTCTTGTTGCAGTAAGCTCCTTGCTTGCAGTGACAAGCTGGAAAAAGAGGTGATAAATTTAACTTAGAAATGCAAGTCTGCAGAAAGGAAGGGCCGTTCACCTTTCCCAGTCTTCCCGCTGAAGCGCTGCTCTGCGTTTCTCTGGAATCTCTGATATGTCCTAATATCAGAGTGCAGGGCTGGCAGAGCCACGACCTGAGGCTGAACTTCAGCCCGTGTTCTTGCACAGAGGAAGCAGATTCTGGGACCTCTTTGGCTTTTGAACATCAAGAGGCCAGACTGAAGCAAAATGCGTGGGGGGAAAAGCCAACTAAGGTCTTGCTGAAGGGAAGATAGAGGTGCTAAACTAAAAGCACGTGTGACGCTGGAGCTGGGCAGACTCTTTGGGACTTCACTCTGTAGGGCTGTCTGTGCTCTGCTTTTCATACCAACCCTCCTGTGCAACCTCAGGAGCAGTTCTGTGTATCTTTACATATCAAAGGGACTGCAAACGTTGGCAGGGTAACATCATTGTAGAGTGGGCAGACACTGTTCTTGCTTTTGGTGCTTATTTGGTTGTGCACAACAACAAGCACAGGACAAGCATTTGCTTGGTGGCTAGATGACATGGCTGGGAGATGAGTGAACATCGTGCTGATCCTCCTATGAGTCCCACGTGCTGCATGGATAGCCACTGGCTGACTTTCCCAAATTTCTGTTGACTGCAAATGTGCTGTAAGGTGGCCACTCAATGGTGGCCTTGGGAGAAGAGATGATAAACTGCTGATTTAGTAATGGAAGAATTGGGGGCGAGAGGAAGGACCTTACTTACTTTGGCTTCAGATATGAGTGAGACCTGGGGAGCCCTTCTACAACAACAAAGTCAAAAGAACAAATACCACATAGTATAGTTTTAACATAGAATTTCTTTTTTCCCCAATAGCAGCCATAAAGAAAATATACTTTGGAAGCAAAATATTTTTTTCACCTTCTTCCCCATAGTTTTCATCCTTAATGTGGTGCTGGCTGACCACAGAGCTGCAGCCAGGGAAGGCAAAGTCTGTACTGATATCTGCTCTTTAGACATACAAATACTACAGGTCACAGTGTAGCAATTCCTCTTCTCTTCTCTGCAATGCAGTTGGGTACCCCCTGGAGAAGGGGCTCCCCTTAGGACGGGTTACCACCAAAGCAAAGTGAGTCTGCAGGATGCATCGAAAATATTCCTACCCTAATAACCCCTAATTTGTCCCTTCCTGCAACATCTGGAGCAACACAAAAACCTGACCAGGAAGAAGTGTTTCACATAATTTCCTTGCCCTTGCATTTTTTTGTCTTCTATAAAACATCGTGGGACCCAGGATTTTTAGGTACCTGGGGAGTCCCTTCCCCTGAAACGTTGGTAGGTGCGTTCGAGGCCATGTATTGTGTAGGTTTCTTTTTTACCATAATTCAGTAAAGCAATAGTGATGCATCTGAATTCTTTGCCATTGAAGTAGTAACTGAAGACAGTTGAAACATAACAAGATGAGGGTGACCTCCTTTTATCTGCTCTCCTGTCTTGCCACTATAGAAAGTTAGCACTAGCTTAAACCCTGGTTGCCATTAATGAAAAATTCCACTATTTTTATTAAATTTCAGAATCACCTCCGCTAGCATGAAAAACAATGATATTGGATTTCTTTTTAAAATTAACAATGTATGTAACACAGTAAAAAAAGCTGACATTTACTTAGTGCCTGGAAGCAAAGAGACTGGGAGGCGGACGGCAAGCTGCTGAGCTTCCCTCCTTGGTCCTGCAGCCTGTGGATGTGGTTAGGAGACCTGGGGTGAGGTGGCTCAGGGTGGGTTGCACAGTTAGGATAAAAGCCAGGAAACACCACTGCCGTTGCTGCCTTTCACCAGTAGGAGAACGTCAGGGCTCACGGCAGAGAAAAAAGAGATTTGTTTTAGCAGCTGGATTGGATGTCTGCCAAAATGAGAGAGAAGTCAGAAGTGAAGCTGGGGATCTTGGATCAAGGATGCAGGAGATGAGAGCTGGGGCTGAGCAATCACCAGATCTGATCTGCACCGTGGGCAGGCTGAGAAGGGGCCTTAAACCTCCTTTAGATGGCAAAGGAATGGTCACCATCCAACTGATGTAAGAAGTGGGGATGGTGTGTGGGGATCACTGGCCAGTGAAATGGGAGGGCAGCTGATAAAAGATGTTACTCTAACTTGACTTAAGTTTTTTAAGGCTTGTTTATTTATGGTATAAAATCACGGCACGGCTATTTTACCTTGGGTTCATTTGAAAAGTCAGTCTCTTCAGAAGTTGCTACTGCAGTCAGCAGCATCCCTTCTAAAAGTGAAAGCAGGGAGTTCCTTAATGGCTGTTTGCAGGCATTGGAGAGGTGCTGTGTCTGCTAGAGACCAGACTTAGGCTGGGAGTGGTATTTGAACAGTCTGGGGCAACCTGGAAATGAGCTTCCTCCCGAGGAGAGTCCACAGATCACCAGGAACACGTTCTTGGAGGGAAGCATCCTCACTGCCTTCCTAATTCATTCCCCCTCACTTCATCCAACATGCATTGCTACAAGATGATTAATTCTGTGATTTCTTTTCTTGATGTGAGGCACAATAGAAAAGGCATTGCTGTAGAGGACAGGGAAATAAAGCAGCGTGGTGCACGTTGGCCTTGAAGTGGTACTGAGGATGGCTGGTACGTGGCACACTCATCCTCATTTACAGCCTGGTCCCCACCCTCCTCTGGGCCTTAGAGGGTGCTCTAAGAGGATGTGTAGAGCAAATGTGAGACCAGACACCTGCACCAAGGTCTTCCTCCAGCCTTGTAGCATTTTGCCACAGAGGACCTGATGTGTCTGTGGAACCTGTAGAGTAGAGAAACTGCTTGAGTCTACCTGGGGGTGTGTGCAACGATTAAACAATGTCAGGCAGGACAAATCCTCACACTCCAGGTTCTAAACTGATTTGCCTGGAGTTGGGAAAAGTCATCTCACATCATCCGTGTCGATAAATAAAAACAGAAATTTATTTTTATAAATTAAAGTGCATCTTCTTGAAAGGCTTTTACTCTTAGAAGGGAAAAAGATATAATAGTTTTTTTTTTTAAAATGTCACATAATTTATTCTGACAAACCAATGCGTATTGTTGTTGCCATTATCATTTGATAGAATACTTTAAAGCTGGTCCAAGGTGGTGCGTTTTCAAATATAATGTATACAGTATATCTAGCAGTTAACAAAATTTGGATGTGCAGCATAGAATGGTCATTATTTTTGCTGAAAAAAAAAATAAAGGCACTAATTACTTACAGACAAGATACTTAGCACAAACAGATAAGCTTCAAAATGAAAAATTCTCGGTTTATGATAATTATGTTCTCCGCTTTGTTTTCAGAGACTGATAATTTGAGGCTTTAAAATCACCAGGAAGCCATTAATTGGAATTCTTCAATAAAAAATAAATTACATAGAAGTTCATGATGAGTTGTAAAAACACAGAGACTGTATTATGCAGTGAGCGACATTGCTCTACTATTTATAGACATGCAGAGCAGTGTAACAGCAAAACTGTAAAGGATTTGAGATGTGCAGATAGCAATTATTCACGGATCCCAACGATCTGCAGATATCTGAAATAACTGCTTTTAGCAGATCAGCTATCCAGTAAAAGCAGGGCTTTATTTCCAAGTGGCACTCTTCTAACATGTTGCTCCTTGTTTTTGACATCTTGTATGACATTGTTCTCCTAGAGCCGGTTGTGAGGAGACGTGGAAATCCATGTTTGGGGCAGATGCTCCACTCCATGCACGTGCTTGTCTGTAGGAGTTGAGGGGGTTTTCCCTTAGGAAGGGTCAGTATGATCCTTCCTCCCATATCAGGCTCAGATCCTGAAATCCATAGCAGTTGATCAAAAGAAAGTGTTTGATTTCTCCTTCTTGCCCCCTTTTTCTGCTGTCCCCTTGTTCTCTGCTTTCACCTGCAACCAAAGCCTTGGTGACTGATCCTGTGAAAGCTGGTGAGCAGGTTCAAGAACTAAGGAACTGTCCTCCTAAACACATGGCACAACAGTGGGGCAGAGCTACCAGACTCCAGCAGCTTTCCTTTGAGAGCAAGTCTCAGAAGAGAGGTAGACATACTGAAGCGTATTGTTTCATTCAACTTTTCTTCTACCTTTCTCCAGCACGTGGGTGAATCCCATGAGGATTCTGGTCTTTCCCCTTTCCTGAGGGAGAACTGACACCTCTTTGCTATTGCTCAGGATCCAGATCTGAGACTCGAGACAGTCGCTAATAGGCCTCAGTTAATTGTCTCACCCAGAGGGTATAAAATACTGTTATATTCCAGCTATGCTCTTTTCATGACCACTGACACCCCGAGCCCCTACAGGGAGCTCTTTAGATAAAGCAAGAAATAAAAGTGATCGTAGGGATCCTTGACACATGCCACCTAGTAAAGGGAATGGAGCAGAATTCAGCTCATTCACCAGTGAGCTCAAGGGGTTGCACAAAAGAGTGAAGTGGCCTTGGTAGAGCCTGGTCTGAAGTTACACTTCAGGAAGATGAAGGAAGTATTTCCTGAGGACCTGATCAGAGGCACTCTCTCTTCAATGCCAGTATAATGTCTTCTGCTGCCATTGTAGGCAGGTAGTGCTCAAGGGCTTGACGTGACTTTTGGGTGAGTGCAGAATAAACATGGTCAGTCTAGGCGAGTTAATTCTCATAACATCAGCAAGCTCAAGCCATCCTGTGTAATCTTATGTGGCTAAAATTAATCAAAGGTAGCATCTGATTTATTCCCCCCTACTCCTCCTGTTTGTTTAGATGTGAATTAGTGGGATCACAGGAAAGACAGGGACAATGCAAGTCCAGGGAGATGAGGATAACGTGAGACAGCAGCAGTGGGTCTGCAGGGAGGTCACTGCAGCATCAAGACAAAGTGTCAGTGGCAGGAGACAAGGCCGTACAAAACCCCATGTTGGGTCTCTGCTGGCACTTGAGGAGTATCGCAATTCTTGGAGAATAAAACCGACCATACATCATCCCAAATCAATTGATAAGAGATCTCAGAGAGATTAAAAACTGTTCCCTCCCATTCATTAGTAAAGGTGGCTTCTGTCCAAAGCCGATTGTTGGTGTGGGCCAACCATGATAAATGCTCTCGCCCATCGGAAAGAGACACTCCTTAATGAGCTATCAGCTTGTGTACATTTTAATTTCCAAATGGCTACAGTGGATGTACAGAGTTGCCAGAAGGGATAGTGCTGCTCAGAGGTGTGCTACCCAGAGCAGTATCTTAGAGTTTGGGTATTTTGTTAGTTTTTTTTTGTAGATTCTTAGAACTTTAGATCTCTCTGATGACAAACCAATTCCATGACCTGATGTCTGTGTATTATTTGCGTTGCAATAATGAACTAATAGCTTTTGTTTGCATGTATTGTGCTGTTCCTTACAAGGAAATGTTAGTGTGAGGCACCAAAGCATTTGTGGTGTGTTAATGCAATGACCAGGCACCCACAGCTCCTGTTTACTCACAAGGCAGTTACTGCTGCTTGGCACCTTTGACTATCTGGATGCTTATTTGTGAGAAAATCTACTTCCCAGTGGGATGGTCCCACCTGAGCTCTACGGCTCACTTGTGCTCTCTTTCTCCATGTGTGGCTTAGCCTAAGAAATGTCCTACAGTCCCCATGCTCCTTTGAGAGGGCAGAGGCCAAGATGTCCCTTTCAGCAGCCTCCAGAGGAGCTGGCAAGGACACCTAGAGCCTGTCTTTGCTTTCCTTCTGCATCCCTGAAGTTCACAACTCAGCACTCATCGAGTTCTTGGTCCTGGAAATGCCTCACATGTCCCATCCTCTTGCAAACCCCACAGCTCTTAAAGAGCATCGGTGACATTTATCCCGTATCTCTAAATTATTCTCAGTAGAGTGGTGCTTGGGCCAATGACAGTGATGCTGCAAAAGGTCACTTGATGGACCTTGGTGCTCTGGTTTATTTACTTAGATTATTTGGCTGGCAATGGAGACAGGACATGCTTAATAAGCTGGCTGCACCACAGGCAGCCAAGCTCTGGTCCCCAGCACCTCCTCAGATTAGAGCGTTTATAGGAACCGTTAGAAGAAATGGAAGGAGTTCAGCACATTTTTTGGGGGATGTCAGAATTTCAAAGGATTTCTGAAATTTAATGAACTCATTTAATAGGCATAATTGTCTTGAGTACATGTGAGAAAACTTCTGAAATAGCGGAATTAGGCATGCTCCATTTTGTAGCCTTTCAATGACCTCCAGCAAACGTGTGACCCAGATATGAGAGCCTCCTGTCCACTTGCATAAACATGATGTTTTAAAAAGACGGGGGGGTAGGGGGGGGAACAAATAAAAGAATTGAGCTCTTAATGGCACATGGACAGAGACATACTGCAACTGCAAAACAAATTGGGGAGCAGATAGAGAATTGCCTCGAGACTCTGCGCGCCTGCGAGACGGAGGTTTGATGGCTGTGGATCTTTGGTGAAAACTGTTCTGGATTTTCTTACAGAGGCTCAAAGGGTAGTGAGGTGCTCAGAGCTCCTTCAGGCCCCCAAAATCTCTGCTGTAATGCCTGAATGATGTCCGAGCTGCTGTTACACACTATATTCAGGATGCGTTGTAACACATGGGACTCTATTTCCTGGCCTTGGTGGAGGATGTGTAGGGGTTGCAAAGGCAGCAGTAATGGCCATGCTGGGCAGTGAGGAGGTGGCTGCTGCCTGCTCCACCTCTGAGCAGCCCTCCTGCCACTTGCATCCCTGTCATGGTGCAACAAAAAGCTAAGCTGAAGAAAAAGCTAAGCAAAAGAAAAAGTCGAAGGCTGCGGCTTCGGCATCACACCTACCAAATCACCACTCCCCACATCTTTACACGCCAGGTTTAATTCAAAGCAGGAAACAGCATAAGCGTTGCTGGGGTTGAAAATCATACGTAGTTAGCTCTTAACCACTACAAATTAGCTGGATGTTGTTTCAAGGAGTGCAGTTTCCCCAGGCGGCGCTGGTGAAGCGAGCTGGCGCGGGGCACCGCGCAACTTCCCCGCGCGGGGATCACCAGCTTTCTCACAAAAGTGCTTTTTTGGCCTCTTCTTGGGTTTCACGCATGACCAGGATTAGCATTGTTCATGCTCGCTTGCAGTAATGATACTTTTCTGTCTGTGAAAACTCATTTTTCATTTTAACAATAATTCCCGGGCAGGAAAAAACACGTCCTGGTTTTTTCACCGAGCCAAACGCTGAAACAAAATATTGGGCCAAACTATGCTCTGATTTTGCAACTTTAAAATCTGCCTTTGCAAGTTAGTGCTGAATTTAGTTCATTCCCCTCAGGCGTTTTCCATGCAATAAAAATGGTGTTTCTTTTCTCTTTTCTCTTCTTTTTTTTTTAACTCTTGCCATTTGGGGAAAATGAAAACTCCAATGAGAGAATGAAGTCAATTGTTAGATTAAAATTTTCTGTGCTCTCGGTGTTAGAAGAAAACCATAGAGAAGGCTCACTCTGAGTATCTTGCTGGGAAATCTGCCTTATCAGGGTGACAAAAGCTGCTGATACAGAGCAGGCGTTTTGAGTTGCAGTAACCAGGGATGGAAAACAAACCCAACAACCAAAACTGAGAAAAATAAAACTTTGAGACCTTAATACTTCTGTACAGCAGTTTAAAGGGAAAAAGTGATGAGCTGGTATAAAGATTTTCATCCTCTGCTACTTTTGCTGCTTCAACAGCCCTGCAGGGGAGAGGAAAAAAGTCTTTGAGCTGTAATAGGTGTAGAACCAGGCAAATTCAACCAAGTTTTAGTGAGAGTGAAGAGCAGCATTCACAACATTTTACTTGGCATTCTCTTTATAGGTACTCAGACGTGAAGACTGGGAGTGTGATACACAGAGACAGATTGCTCTGCTCTGGAGAAGGGAGAATTTAAGGTACCACCCATAACACAGCTCCTATTGGGCTAACAAACAGAGTGCAAACCACGGTCTTTGGCACAAAAAGAGGAAGAAAAAGCTCTTCAACACCAAAGTTTTTATGTTAATCCAGTAAAGCTATTACAATATCTATCATCTCTAGCTTTTTAAAAGCCAGTAAGGCTGAAGGCCACAACCTACACATATCTTCAGAGCAGATACCTCAATTTTTTTTCCCCCAGAAGTTAACTGATAAATTGCACGTCCCTGTGTGTATATGTATGTATGGGTGTGTATATGTTTTCTTGTGACTGTGAGACATAAAGTAGATAGCCAGGGAATGTAAAAGCTCATTGCTGTTTATCATTGAGTATGGCAAAGGGACAGAAATTAAAGAGGCTGGGGGGGAAATGGGCAGCTGGAACTGTACTGACAGCAATAACTTTTCGTGAAGGTGAGCCAAAGCATCAGGATGTCAGCCCCTCGTTCCTGCCCTTTTGAACTTACTTCTATACATCACGACAAAACAGAGAAGTGAAAGATGCTCCTCTCCCCAGTGGGGCCGAGAGGAAACCATGCAAATCTCTGGGCTGGGAAGCTGAACCCACACCCTGCTCACATCCGCAGGGCGGCCGCGCCGAGCAGCCAGACAGGTATGAAGCAGAAAGTGTGTGGAGGAGAAGTGGAGGTTCCTCATGTCCACTCACGTCAAGTGTAGAACAGTAATCAGGCAGGATGGGGCCTGGCCAATGTGCTGAGCATAGGTGTGCAGCCCCCAAACATGGGTAATATGAAGCACAGGAGGAAGGAGCTCCATGGGAGCATCCTGGCCAGGCTGGGGCTCAGCTGTCCCCAGGCAGCAGCTTGGGTCCTGCTGTTGCCCTGGGCACGTGGCTGGTGGCTCTGGTGGCAAGAAGCAATGAGCTCCATCCCCCGTCACATCCCCTCTGCCACCAGCCATGGGGCAGCTCACACTGTGTGGCCCCAGCTACCCTACGGGACCTCTGCAGGGAGATGTTTATGCTTGGGGTGTTTTGTCCCTGCAAGGGGGCTCTGAACGTCCCCGCCGTGCAGGGACACATGGCATCAGACCTGCCACTGGGGCTACTGGCTGTGCTTTTGAGCTGGCCACGGGGCTTTCCACTGCAGGTGTCGGATGGGGAGCGGCCACCGCCCGCCCCAGTAGCTCTTCAGATTTTTTTGGTGTCTGTCTGCTACTCAAATGGCAGTGGCTGAAGTCCCTTTGGGCTCAGGAGACTCTGTGGCTTAATGTCGTGCGGCGTTGCGTGGTCTACTGTTTTTTAAGAGCAAAATGAGAAGTGAGAGGCAGCTGGCATGCTCATGGGCCTTCTGGGAAAAGATAGCCCCCAACTTTCCCTCTTGGACAAAGAAATAAAGTCACTTGCCAAACCTGAATTTGCCCACCACAGCAGCACAGGCTGCCTGCTCACTCGTCTTGAGAAATGGAGGCAACAAGGGGTGCCAAAAGTTGGATGATACCCAAGTGTCTTCCGCTCTCTTGGGTGAAAACAAGCCACCTCTGAAATGAGAAGGTTTCTGCTGAGGTCGAGAGGTGCCACTTCTCACCTGCCAGCTATTTCTGCTTGGTTTCTTACCGCAGTACCTCAAGGTCCCAGCCAAGGCACAAGTCCCACCGTGGCAGGAACTGTGTACACCCTACTGAAGAAAAACCTTTGCTGTCTCACAGAGATTCAGATTTAAATAGACAATTGTAAGAGGGGATAAAAAATAAAGCAAAGTGACTCAGGGTTGCTGGGCTGGCTGGTTGCAAACTGAGACTAGACTTTACCTCTGCTTCTGGTCTGGTGGCCTCAGGATGAAGCCATAGTGCTTTGTCCTGGTGGGCTGAGCATGTGGCCACCCAGCCCCTGTGGGCTTCCCATCAGCATTAAGCAACAGCAAAGGGTGGCTTCTCTATGCATGTGTGTGTAGTTGGTGTTTTTGCCAATATTATAACAAATTACAACTGATTAGGAGGTTCAAGTGCATGGCACTGACATGGGCTGAAAAGGTGGGAAAGAGAACATTTTCAAACAGGGAAACAGGTACATCATATCTGCTGAAAGCCCCTGGAAGTGAGTGGCATTAGTATCTCTGCAGAAGTTGCCTTGTCTGCACTCCTCTCACAGTGCTTGGGTGACAACTTGTGAGCAACACTTGGAAGCTGATTTTACTAAGCCCAGTTCTGCCTGTGCTCCCCAGGTCTTATTAGCTGCCCCTCAGTCATCCAGAATTTGCTGTTATTTCAAAAAAATGCTCTGTCCCAAGAAAAAGTCCTCCTCAATTCTGTCGCTTAGCCCAGAGTTTGATCATCTGCATCTTTTCTTGAAGTGTCTCCAATGGTATTTAGGTAGCTTGGTGAATTGTAAAACAGTGAGTGGTGGCTGCCCTTTCATGCACTTTGAATTTCCAGCCATGCATTTACTGATGTAGGGGTTTACTCTTGACTGTGAACAGTTTAAAGAGAAGACCAGGTCTGAGCTTCCCCGATGATAAATATTGCATTGCCATAGCTACCTTCACTGTTAGCAGCATGGAATGTTTTCTGCAGTATTTTGTTTTATATTCAGCATTTCTTTCTTTTCCAGCAGCAGTTGGGCAGTTTGGGTCCCAGGCCTCCCCTTTAACATATCTTAACACTATGAGGTCACATAACCTTCCTGAAGTAAAAAGCAGTGAGAGTGTTACATCTACTCAGTTTATTACAGGAACTCCACAATCCTAATGGTTATCCAGAGCTTTTGGGAATGTCCCTGCTCATGCAGCTCTCCAACACACTCTTCAGGTATACACATTTTGGTGACACTCTATCCCACAATCCAAGTCCTCTGCTACTGCTGAGGACCCTGGAAAGCAAAGCAAGACACTACATTCAAATTGGGAGAGGTAGAGTCGTCCTTTTTGGAGGAAATATTCCAACAAGGTGCACAAACACCCTGAAATCTGCAGCAGGGCAGGAGCCAGGGAGCAGCAGCCTGTCCCCTTGCAAGAGAAAGCAGCAAATAATGAGTTGGTTATGGAGGAGATAAAAGGAAAAGCTGACCTCTGCGATGAGCGTGGAGGTGGTGGGAAGGATGAAGCAAGGAGGCAATTATTGCAGCTCTCTGGGATGAAGTGGGTACAAGGGCTAACAGAGCTGAGCAGTGAAATTTAGCAGCAAAAAAAAAAAATGGATGGTGCACAGCTGCTGGGGTTAGTGCTGGAGACTGTATCAGAAAGAAGAAAAATGGCTATTGCCTGCAGAGGGACTTGGCTCTTTATTGGGCTTCCAGGAGAAGTCGGCTCCAGCACACGCAGGAATTTCTGAGATGATGATTTCCCAGCTACTTTAGATTCACTGCAAACAGGTTTCAAGTGATAAAATTCTTTGGGGGATATGGGTTATAATGAACGATCTGTTTTAGAAGAGGAAACAAATACGGGGATGTTGCAATGTTTTAGCAGTGAGAAAGCCATTGTTTCCAGATTTGTATTAATGATACGCAGGAGGAGGAGAATGGTGAGATGACAACGTTTGTAAATGAGGGAAGTGATCAGAGATCAGCAGCAATCCCGGGAGGAAGGGTGAGAGCAGTTGGAAAATACTAAATTTCAGCTCTGCTTCTCATATCCCTGAGGAGATTTTATAAATTTCTTTTTTCCTGAAGAGTTTTCTGGACACCTCAACTCAAGGCGGTGCATGAAGCCTCCACATCTCTGTAATCTGGCCAGCAGTTAGATCCAGCTTCAGCTGACGTTATTTCTAGACTCTTGTCATGAGCACAGCTCTCCCCATGTGAATGATTCTGGGTATTACTCACAACTTGTAAGAACGAAGTGAAGACTGGTATATGAGCTGCATTTCCTAAACACAGCCACATGAACAATACTTTGAAAGGAAAGATTTCCTGTCAAGAGGCATTTATATGCAGCACCAGGAAAAAAAAAAAAAGAAAAAAATTATCTGCTCTGGAGATCTAGATCTGTAGGCAAAAAGATGCAAAATAGGAAATCCCAAAACACAAAAAGAATTAAGTTGCTCAACTAACATTATATTTCTTGCATGATAATAATTACAAACAGACGTGCCGTTTGATGGTTTACAGATTTATTTCTCTTCTTTACTTAGTTCAGCTAGAATTTGTAAAGTATTTCCCTTCATTTGCAGAATAATTGACTTGTTCTTATGACATCCCTGGCCTTACCATCCGAAGCTGAGCGTGCTCTTTCAGTAGAAGCTGGATGTCTCTCAAATAAGCACTCTGGCATCTTACTGGGTTCGGCACAGAAATTGCTGTTGAGAGGTAATCCCCCAGGCTGTGCAGAAAATGACACCAGGGGAGCACAGGGGTTGCTCACACCCTCTGTGCTCACTGAAACAGCAAACCCAGTGGCTCTCCCCTTGACACAATACCTGCAGGGATGCCAAACCCAATAGTTTTGGAGAAACAAAAGTTTTAAAGAGTTGTACGTCAGGGAAGGGCAGGAGAAGACTTTCCATTTCTAAAGCTGCACAGGCTCTTTGGGGTGACCTGCTCTGTCATGACTCCCAGCCAGGCTTCCCACTCCTTCTGTCCCTCACCTGCTTCCACCTGTCTGAAGGTACAGGCTGTTGCTACACTCTTCAGGCTTTTCATGTGAAAATACCTGTCTGTGTATACAGAGTCACCTTCTGCCTCAAGCTGCAGCTCTTGACACACATAATTTCAGGTGTTATTCTTGGCACAGATATCTCATTCAGTTCAGCTTCCTCTCCCCAGTGGTCATGCACTTTGGGCTCCCATCTTTATCAGAACGGGCAGCTTTGCACTTAAAACCTGCCTTTGGTTTTGCTCCTCCATGTTTGTGTTGGGTGTTTTTTGGTGGGGAAATTGTTTTCCCTGTGGACAACGTTGGTTCACACTGCTGGTTTGGTCTGTGTCTCACTGCCCAGTTTTCCTGAGGAGCTCGTCCCAAGCAAGAATGGGAGGTCACTTCATGTGTGTTCTGAAAATTTACAAGAAATATTCACTGGAAATCAGATACTGAGATATTAAACGTGCACATAGAATTAGAAAAGAAAGTATTGGTGGCATAATGCTTTTTTTGATATGCCATAGAGATCTTAAGTATAAATATTTCCAGTGTTGAGCAAGTGCTACCTTAAATTATTCAGTCACTCCATACAGGCTGCAGCTCACTCAAGCACAAAGCTGAGGCCTGTTTCCAGCTTCTCTTCAGTAGACAACACAGGATTACTCCACCATATTCACAACCTTCTCTCGTGTTGCCACTTTCCACCTTTCTTGGCCAGGTCCTTTTTCCCCAGCAGGGCGTCTGGTAAGCAACCACTACCTCACTTTGATTATTTGACTCAATTTATTTAGTCTTTGCTGGTAATCATGTGCAAGTCTAACCACTAGTAGAGTCAAGAGGGGTTTTGTATGGGTGATGTGCTTCACCCCATCATGGATAAATGGGGCCAGGCTCTCATGGACATGGCACTAAGTACTATGAACATATTTTCCATTCAGTTACAAGCAGTGGAGTTAGCCAGCTCAGAGATCAGTAGGTGGACACTCCATCCCTAGCTGCCATATGAGGCCAGGACTAGGAGAAAGGGCAATCCTTCACATGGGACACTGTCTCCATGTCCTTACGCCTCTGCCCTTGAACACAGGAAGTAGACACTCCATCCCTAGCTGCCATGTGAGGCCAGGACTAGGAGAGAGGGCAATCCTTTACATGGGACACTGTCTCCATGGCCTTACGCCTCTGCCCTTGAACACAGGAGAAAAATGAACCAGATGCAGCTGGCTGATGATTTGGTTTCCAGCCCAGTAGTTCTGACCAGAGGATGTTTGACTCTTCATAGCCAGAAGCCAGTTAGCTGCCAGCAAAGTATTTGTGTGGACTCAAGTAACATCTTCTGGCTTTCTCCATGCTCAAAATGCTGCATTATGTAGAGCCAAAAACTGTAGACTCCTCGTGGTGGTGTCATTCTCCAAGCTAGCACCCAAGACTGAGCCGATGTCAGGGACCCGAGATGGGGAAGAGGCTCCATCTCCACTTCTGCTGCTTGGGTGACTTGCTGACACTAGTCCCTACAAAATTGGCTTGGCAGCGGGTGATATCCGAGCCAAAAAACTGGCAGATCAGCAGCTGCTGGAAGCAGAAACTCCTTCGCAAGTTCTGGTCCTCTCTGGTATCACCCAAGCTGCTTCCCCGACTTTCAGCGACGGCTTTTCGCTAATTAGGTCACGCGTGGCCACTGCATGAGAAGTGCTGCAGGATCCAGCAGGAACAGGGTGTCGTGCCAGCGTGTCTTCACCTCCTAAATCTTGCATTTTCTTTGCTCTCCAGGTTGTGTGAGATGGAAGGAGGGCCTCGGAGAGGGCAGATTAACCTTTTGCTGGCCACAATTTGTTCCCTCTCATCACCGAGGATTGGGCGACCCGCCCCCCTCCCATCCAGCCTATCTGTCTGAATTGCTGAAAGCATAATGCTCCCATAGCAGAGATAAGTAAGTGAGCTCTCTTTCTTTTCCATAGGGATGAACTATAGTGTATGCAGATTATTAGGAGGAGAAAATAATATCAGAGAAAGGTGGCTTTCTTAAAAGGCATCAGTAGCATTAGTGTCATGTGTGAAGCACCCATTTGTAACAACTGTACAGACCTTTCAATGGAAAATTGTGCTGTGCTACCTTTTAAAGTATGAAATGCTAATTTTGGATTTACAGTTTTTGAACTGGAGGGCTGCATTTTGCATGGAATTTTGTTTAATTTCCCAGTGAAAAAAAGCATTTGAAACACAACTGCCTACAGCCAACTGTCAACAAAAATCAACTGTAATAACACGCAGCCTGTCACTGATTTATGTGGTGATGTGGTAATCTTCTCAATTTAGCTGGATATTTCTTCTTCCTACCAAATAGCTGAAAGTCTTGCTAGACGTTTATGAATATCGGGAGGTACTATTAGGATGATAATGGGGCAAGATTAAAGAGGTGTTCACTAGTTCAAAGTGCCAGTTAAAGAGACAGGGAATCGAGAGCTGTAGATATATATATGGCCCATTGGTAGAAGTGAACTTTATATTTCCAGAGTTGCTGAAGATTTGGGAGACGGCATATTGAGATCCATCTGCCACGAGAGCATCTTTCTAAAGGGAGACTGGGGGGAGCAGCTATACACGTTTTTTTTCCCCCTAAAAAAATCTGCTTTTGTTTAGCAGTGAGGGGGGTTGATACTCTTAGGGATTGAAGATGGAACAAACGAGCACGGGTGATGTTATGGGAAACAGGGTGCTGGGACTCCTCACCCTTTTCTCCAAAGGTCTGGGCCTCAGACGTGGTCACTTTGCACCAGGCTTTGTCTCAGCAAGGGCTGAGGAGTGAGATATCCCACTCTGTGTGTTACAGCTAAGAAAAGCACTTGGCCTCTCGTAAAGAGCTAGAACTAATGCAGACAAAACGATGCTGCAAGACTCGAGCTGCAAATAAAGAGACAAGTTTGTGTTTTACAAAGATGTATAAATTACCAGGCATTTCATTATGCTGTATAAAAAGGCAAAAAATGATAATTGAAAATAAATGTGGCTGCCTAGCTACAGTATCTGCTGCCAGCGTTACTGGAAATAGAAGCCCTTTCTTGCTGAAGATAGTGAAAATCTTGATACAACTTCTGTCTGCAGACTTGTGTAACGGAGCTTGTTAAATTTGTTTCAGTTTGGGTATTTGTAACAAAATGCGGGGAGCTGTCTGGATGTTTATCTATCCAGGGGTTTATATAATGACATTAATTATGACCAGCGTGTTCTGCGGAGCCCCAGTGAGGATCCACGTTGCTGAGCTCATTTCAGACTGGCCAAAGTACACTAGTACTTTGTAGTACCATGGGTTTTTGTTTTCAGTACCAGTTGCCTTCAAGGTTGCCAAAGCTATTCCATTGCAAAGTCCTGTCTTCCAGGGAATGTGGTTACAAAGATAAACATACCAAAGTATTTTCTTGGGTTATTTTGCCCTGAAGGAAAGGGAACTCTGAGTTGCCATTTTTTCTTTGGCAGTGTACAAAGTGTACTTGGGGATGCTGAGAATTACTGGAAGAGGAGAAAATAGGTCTTGGAATTGTCATTGCTCCTGCTCTGAAAGTTTCTTTCTGGTCCCACTTATCCTCTGGCAAGTAGAAGTTGCCACAGATGTGGTGTCCATCTGTGTCCTAATGCATGAGTCTACCTCCAACAGTCCAAGTGCTCTGCCCACTCAAAATGGGAAAAATTCTCCCAAGGGAGTTTTGGGGGAAAAAAAACCCTCTCCTGGATCGAGATTTTTCCTCCAAGAACTTCAATTTCTCAGCAGAGAGAGCTGCAAATGGCTCTGGGCTCACTTCACAGTGTCTGCTTGTGCCCTGCCACAGTAAAAGGCCATGCAGGTTACCCCAGTTATGTGTGAAGATCCTAAGTGTCCATTAGCTCTGAAATTAAGCTAAAAAAGGCAAGTAAGAGGCCTTTCCTTGACCCAAAGAGGCTTGGCATCACCGAGCTGGCTTTAGAGACCAGAGAGGTGGGGTCAGAGAAACAGCAAGTGAAAACAGCTGCTTGTCAAGACTCTCAGACCTCAGATCCCCCACCAGGATGGATGGGATGGGAGCACAGTGGACTCAGCACTGGGAAATGAACTGATCAGAGGGGAGAATTATATTTTCATGTGTGTGTTTAGATCCACTGTATAAAGTGATCTTTTTTCCCTTTTTTTTTTCCACTTGGACTCTTTTCTTTTTTTTTTTATCTATAGATTGAGCCAGGCTGCATTGTTCAGACAGTCATGGTTGTGTTTGGGTGGGTCAGGCCCTGTGAATTCACTTGGCCTTGAAGCAAAAAACCTCATCATAAATAATGACAGAAAAGGAAAATAATGCCTGAGACAGAATGACTTTAAAAATTATTAATATCTATTCTTTCCTCCATAATTTGCCTCCAGATGTTTCCCTTTCAAAAATAGCTTGCCATTAGCAGTTGAACTTTCAAATAGCCAGTACTTTGGTGAAACAGGTGCTCTGAAGCTAAAGGGAACATTATTATTATTATTATTATTATTGTTGTTGTTGTTGCTATCGTTATTATTATTGTTATCATTGATGTTATTATTTTATGAAAGAAAGGTTCATTTTGATAAGCTCAAAGCCCTAGATGAATATAAAAAGGACCAAGCTCTGCCCTCAAACACGTCGAGTTTGCCCAAATTTGCCACCTGAACCACAGCAATGTTTGTGCCAGAGAGATACTGAAGTGCTTGAGAGCATAGAGGTGTCAACAGCACGGTGAGGAGCCCAGCCAGTAGCTGCTTACAGAAAAGTGGGTCCTGTGGAGAGGATTTGTGATTATGAAGGAACAGGATATATCAGGGATGCAACTGGCTGCCACTAAGTAGCTCAGCAGCTCTCAGGGGCCTCCACTCAGGTTCCCAACGCCTCATCTCAAGCAGGAGATTTTCTTTCTTCAAAGGTTTTTATTAAAAAGCAGTTCAGGTAAATGCTGACAATAAGCAAGCAAACCTGTTGAGCCCCAAGTCCACAGCTTGCCAGGCAACAGGATGCTTCTCCGTGACATTTAAGAGAGCTAATAGCTGAGGAAAATATTGCATCTCTTACCCTTTCTACTTGAAATAACAAAAAAAGTGCTGCTTTTGCAATTGCATCTAGGTTCATTTTTGGCAAACTGTCCCCACCTCCCCTCCCAAAGGCTCCCAGCTGCCTCCTGTGATAGGAGATCCTTTGCCCAGAGTGCCCTGGCCAGCCCCCACTCCAGCCCCCTGGCCAGCACTTTGCAGTAGCCCACAGCTGCTTTGTGCAGCCCAGAGCAGATCCACCCCAGGATTTTGGGTCAAGCCAGGGCTTGGGCAGCCCAGCTGGCAGGGTATGGCTGGAGAGCAATGGCAGCTAATGAGCTAAAGGGGCTTAATTTGTGTGCTCCAAACACTTGTGGAGATGTTGCCACCATGGTTTGAGCTTCTGCTTGCTTCTGGTGCATGCAGCTCCACCTTCCCTCTGAATATGTCCAGCCAGCCACGTGGGTCTCCTTGTCTTGGGCCACCCTCAGCTTCAGGTAAGGCTTTTTGTTCTTCCCAAGGTCTTAAACCTTTGTGGCATGACAGGGATTCAAGATTTTTTTCCAGTTTTGAGATGATGAACAGATAAAATTTGAGGGTTATAGGACTTCGGTTGCTCCTTTCCATGGCAGCTGCCAGGTGGAGTGGCTGCTTGATGTGAAAGATGATTTTGTCTTTGTGTGGCAAGAACACTTCTTTTGGGTTTTTTACTTTTTAATCCCTCTGCCCAGCTGTGTTTACCCCCCATTACATGATTCTGCTTTGGTGGTATGTTCAACCACCTGTATGTGTGCATTGCCTCTCTTGTGAGGCTGCACCTAGCTGATCATCTGTAGAGACAACAAGATTTTATGGGAATTGGTGATTCTTTGGTTTTTTTCCTGTCCACATAGCAGATGATGGTTTTGTTTGTAATGGTCAGATGTGCAGATTCTGTGAGCTGTGTGGTCTTTGCAGTACATGGAGTCGAAACTGTGATGGTTGGGCAATGCCCCTATTGATTAAGTAGATTTGAGTCCTGGTTAAAAATAGGACTGCCCCAAGATTCCACCTCATCCTTTTCCTGCTGTGTCTGGCCTTGGCAGGAGGTTTGGGAGAACAAAAGGTGCATCTTTCCCTCCATGGCTGCAGTTTGAGGGAAAACCCAGCAGCACTTCAGGTGTGTCAGCCAGACCAGCTCCCCCGCTGGTGCTCACAGCTGAACCTGGTTACAACCCAGCAGGGCTGCAAAGTGCTGAGAGGAGCCCAGAACCTTCTGTGCCTCTCCGAGGGGGCTGTGAATTAGCCCTGCCTGTGCTAGGAGCTGGAGGGAGGCCTGCTAATGTATGCCAGGGGATAAAGCTGCTTTTGTTGCCCACGGAAAGCGTTGGCAACCTCGGCTCGAGCGCCTGAGCCCGTGTCAGGTGCCCCATTATGGGGACTTTAGTGGCTCAGGGGAGGAAGGCTTATGTGGCAACCCCCCCCTCCCTGCTGAAAATCCCCCTGATCTCAGGGGTTTCACCTGCAGCCTGGGTTTTAAGACATCCAAATGCACGTGGCTGTTATCCTCAGCTATAATTGAATGTATGTACAAATCCAGCCTGGGTACACCTGTGCTGCCTCCCCACATAAGTATTCCCCACATGCCTCTGTGTTCTCTGCAAGCTACACTACACATTAATAAGACAATCCATATATTGCATTAGGACATGCTGTATGCAGACAATGCTCCAGGTACTGGATCTTTTTATTTTTTTTTGTGTAAATCCTGAAATATGGCTGATATGGTCCACTGCAAAATGAACCTATATTGGAAATGGCAAAATTGTAATGTAAAATATACTGGGGTCAGTGGGGTGTGATGTTTTTTGCATACATTTTTTCTCCCCTGACCCATGCCATTCTCCTGCATATGGGGGGGGGGAAAAAGCTTCATCTCGCACAGAAATGTGATGTCCTTTACTGCCAGAGGCTGTTGCTGTTTTAAATGAGGAAAAAGCACAATGCATGAAGAAGGAAAATTAAAGCATATTCATTTTGGGAATTAGATACGGTGTCAGGAGACTCTCTGGAAATAGCAGGGTTTGAATGGAGCACCAGACTACAAGACAGTTCACTGAACTTTTGACCACTATTTATACTACGGGAGCTTTTGAAATGGGAAGACAGCGAAGTATTTTATAGCTGTTTAATAGTGGATTGTGGTTTTTACTAGACATTTATCTTCCCTCGGAGTGTATATAAGATAAGTAAACATGATGTGGTGTAATTGCGCCGCGTTGGAAGCGCTTTAATTTAGGGTTGGTTCCTTTTCCCTGTTTGTGGTACCTTTCCTCTCCAGCAGCAAAGCCACCCACCTCTGCAAGTGGGTGCTGTTGGCATCTGAACGCCTGATTCCATCCCAGGATGTAACTGGGGTCACTCCCAGGATCTAAGGGGCACTTCTGCTCCTTGTCAGTCATACTGGGCAAAAATTTAAGTCTAAAGCAGGGGTGGCTGTGGCCCTCGACCATTTGGGAAGCTCAAGTAACTTCTAGCTCCAGGCCTGACTTAATATCTCTCTCATTTCTGTATAGTGAAACTAATTTTAATCTCATATAATGGTTTCAGTCCCTCTTTAGCATTCCAGGTACACGGAGCAATATACCCTTCCAGGGTTGGCAGCTATCTCATTATGGTTGTAATGATGCATCACCAGGCAGGCAAGCGTGAATGAAACACTGTTTGCAAAACCAAAAAGGTGTTTGGGGTATTTTTAGGTCTTATTAACTCGGGGTGTAGTTCATGGAAATAATGTGGAAAGATAAGAATTTTGGCATAAATTGTGGTCTTGGCACAGTTTTAGCCCTTAGTTGAGACTCTTCTTCCCCTCCTTCCTTTTCTTTCCACCTCCATGAATTTAGCTTGGGTCGGCATGAGGAAAGTTGCACCATGGTGGTGGGTATCAGAGGGGCCAGCCACCTGAGAGGGAAGTGCCCTGGAGAAGGAGCTGTCACCATCAAACAAGCCATCTCCTCTAGGTAAAGGTTCAGAGCTGTGCTGCACTGTGATTGCTGCCTGTGGTGTTATTTTCCTTTTGTTTGTTTGGTTTTTTTTCTTAGTTCTTTTGGAGATAATTTATGAAACGGATGTTACTGCTTGAGACTGAAATGCTACAATAAAGCTTCTTTCTTTTTTTTTGATGTGATATTAGGAAAAGTTTAAGCTGATGGACATCTGTAGTGCAGTCCCTTTGTCTTCTGTCCTTTAGCCTTCCATATAGTACAGCTCTGTGGGAAGGAAAAAAGATTCTCCTTCTGCTGTGGAAGATGCTTTTCTTCCTTGGACCAGAAGCTCCTCTCCCATCACTAGCCAGTAACAACCCTTCTGTTCCTCCTTATGTCAAAGCCACACTACTGAGCTAATAGAGATCGCTGACAATTAGGGATGAGCTGAAAGGATTTGGCAAACTCTGTGTGAACCCGAGGGTGTTCTCGGATCCCTTGGAGCCTGTCGGGTGCTCTGCCAGCCACACACTTCCCACGGCCCTCGAACTCATGGGGAGAGCAGTTGGGACGTTGGGTCCAGCTGGGCCCGGAGGTTGGAGAAGAATGAGAGGGGGAGTCTATCAAGATGCATTTTCCCTGATTCCCTTCCTGGCTGCTCTTTGTTGCTGCTCCTTGCCAAGATGTCCCAGACACTGTCAGGGTTCTTCTCCCTGTGTGAGATGGGTGTGACAAGATCCCAGGGTGACTTTTTTTTATTTTGCTTTTGAGTAGCTAGATGGGCTGTTTCTGGAGAGATAATGTCACTTAAGACCAGAGGGGCAATGCATAAGATAATGGTTTGAAAGGAATGCAGATTCATCAGGCTTCATTAAATCCATCAGGTTTCCTCTTTGGTTTCTTTCCTCCTCTTTGGTTTCTTTCCTCCTTTTTGCAATGGCTATTCTTTTTATTATTTTTTTCTTTCTCTAGACTTCAGAAGCATTTCTTTCTCATGCTTCCCAGTTGTCCAAGACAATATCATGAAACATCTCGAGATCCTATTTATGCCAAAACTTTGTAGGGAAAAAAAGGATGTTTTCTTTGCTGTTTATTCAGTCTGAGACTGCTTGACAATAACCACTTAAGTGGTAGAAAGGAACTGTTGTTGAAAAAGCAACCTGTGTTATGGCACTCCAGACAAATGTCTCAAAATGAGGAGTATACAATGGGATGCTCTACCACTAGAGAAGGTGGTTGGCTGATAGCTAAGCTCTGGCCAGCAGCTTGTCATCAGTAGCATGATTTCCACCCTGAAAGACTGAGTTTTACCTTCTGTGCTCGTTGCAGACCAGCTCCAGCCAGGAGAGCTTCCATTCAGTCCCGACCAGCTATTTGTGGGAGTGTGGGGAGGAGCTGGTTCCCCAGCCTCATTAGGGAGCTGTGCTGCAGGAAAATTGCTTAGGGAATTTTTGTAAATCATTTGAATCCCGTGAAAGTGAAACGAAGAGGTGTATTTTCATTATTTTATTTTTTCAAGGCTCCAGGGTCTCTCTCTTTTTCATTGTGATCTGGAAATCTGTTCTTCACTGTTCCTGTCTGATAGTTGTGAAGGACTTTAGAAGTATCTTAGCCTTAAATCCAGGAAAACTTTTTTCACTTGCAATATGTGCAAACTGATGCCTAATAAATAGTGGTGAAGAGCAACAAGTGGCCAAATCCTAGAAATTTCCATTTGCATTTTGTGGCCAGATGAAATAAATCTGCCTAGCCTCTAGAAATGCAGAGAGGGACCACGCTGACAGATCTTTACCCTACATGACCACACGTGTTTTGCTGTAGAAAAACACACAGAAGCAGACCAGAGCAAAGGCACAGAGGTGGCCAAACAGAAAAAGGATTGACTTGGCCCCATCTTTCCCATCGTAGACTGTGTGAACACACTAGACACACATTCTTTGTGCCTGTGAAGAGATAACAGATCCACATTCATTTTGGAACCGATTGCCATTCTTTATTAATAGAAATGTAACGTGGTGCCAATGCCAAGTCCTGCCAGCCTTTCCTTTCTCTCTTCTCCTTCAAACACAGGCAGCATCAGAGCTCTGATCGTGGTATCCCCCAGTCCCTGTTTATTTAACTGCTGATGTTAAGCCAGGGGAGAGCAACGGCACCTTATTGTGGCTGAAGTGATGATGGCTTGTCAGCAAACACTGTAAATATCACTTGGAGATTTTTCTGAGGCCCAAAATAGTTTCTGTGGCATAACACTAATTTAATATAGTTTCATAAATGGAGAAGAATTGGATGAATGGCAGCAGATTGGTGAATAATTTGCAAGTGGAAGCAGCAATAGAATTTGTCAAATAATGTGCTCTCTATTAATAGTTTGCTCTACGTAGCTGCTGAGCAGTCTTGGTTCTCACTTTTTTTGAGGAGAAGCTGAGTTCTTTTTATTATTTTTGTTATTTTTTTAGTGCTATCCTTTCTTTTTTTTTTCTGTTCCAAGGGCCATTGTTTACATTTGAAGTGGCTGAAAGATGAATTCAGGTTATGTTCTGCCATGACAATGAAATTGTCAATAGAAATCAATGACTTGTCACATGATGAGTTAGTCTATAAGGCAGCTTAACGGTGTTCTTATATCTTCAGCCTCCTTCACTGTGCCACCCTCCTCAGGAGCTAAGCAACTGTATGGTTACAGAAGGGTGTTGGCATCATTAAGGGGATTAGAATGGAGTTTAATAAACCTGGAGGCTGAGGCATGGACCCTAATATCAGCACCAGTGTTATAAAGTGGTGTATTGTCTAGAGCCTGGTATTTGTATCTGTGTTTATTGACTCTAGAGAGGTACTATAAACAGAAGAGCTAGAGGTCGAAGAGCTCACCTTCAGCTGCTGGGGATGGCCATCGAGCAGAGCAGGTCTGCACACTCGGCACTGAAATACCACCATGTCAACTCTGTCCTCCCAAAGACCTTGGCTCACTGGGCCATAGTGATTTTTTTATCTGTGTGGGAATAGAGACCTGATTATTTAGCCTCAGGGAATGGTGTCACCACCCCTGAAGGCACTGGTGTCACCCAGTGGCGTTTATGTTGGGTGTGTGCCATGCAAACGGGGTGCTGATGGGATGCTCAGTGCTTGCAGGACACTCCATCCTCATAAAACAAGGATGTAGCCAAAGCTCTTGCCTCTTAGACTGTGATTCTGTGTTTGCCATTTATGGCCTGTTCACCAGCTTCAGGCTGGTTGTCCTCTCCAGCTGCTTGAGCTCCAGCCTGAAGCTGCAACTGGGAGGACGTGGGTGCTTCAGCCACCGAATGGCCTGGCCTGGCCAGGAGAGGTTTCCCTCACCCAGAGGGAGGGTGCAGCCAGTTTGCTCCCCCGTGCCACCCCCAAATTTGACCAGATTGTAAATTATGCAATCTGGCTTCAGACCCTTTCCGGAACAGAAGTGTCTTCAGTTTAAACTGAAGATAAAAGAGATAACAGAAGTTATGATGATGATGATTATTATTAAATTAAAAATAATTTTTTAAAAAAAGAAAACCCCAAAGAACATGATTTATAACAAGATACAGGAACAATTTATTCTCTCTCTCCATGGATTAGAGAGGTGGTACTCGGAGCAGCTTGTTAAACAGAAGTGCTTGGCCCCTGGCCTTGCACTGCTGTTTAATGATCCACTCTTCATGTGCCACCTCTCTAATCCATGGAGAGATAGGTACAAATTGTATCTATAATGTTATATTACTTAACAGTATAATGTATTATAAATCACAGAATTGCATCCCTGCCTTGTAATTGGTGAGA
>NW_008590122.1:60494-100599 GCF_000691845.1 Merops nubicus
GTTGCTCTTATGCATAACTACCTCTCTGGATCAAACCAATTCAGCCCAGAAGTGGTGAAGGGGAAGTTTAAAGCTTTTTTTTATTTATTTAATTTAAAAAAAAAAAAAAAAAAAAAAAAGCAAAAATATGACTCAACTTGGCTTTATGGGCCCCTCATTGGCTTCGTAAGCTCCCACCCTCACAGGGCTGTTTAACAGCCCCCTGCCCACAGGGAGCTTCTCTCTGCAGCAGGATCTGGTGAACAGCATGTCCCACCTCTTCCCAGAGGGAACAACCATGGCTTTGAGGAAGGCAAAATTACCAAAATTATCCTTATCATGTAACATTTTATCAGTAAAAAATATTTTTCCTGACCCTGATAGTAATGCACTCTTATCCTGAAGCAGGTTGAGCCATGGGCTGGGTGATTTATTCCGTGAAGTTGTAACTACAGATGTGTCACCCCTCCACCCCAATAAATAACTAACCTTTCTTTAATAAATAATAAATAACCCCTGAAGCTATTTGAGACAAACTATGCTTAATTAAAGCCTGTGACACTAAAACAAGTTACTTCACTTTTCAATTAGAAAATGCACTTGTGGCAGAGAAAAAAAGAAAATTTAGGAGTAGAGTTTGTCTAAACTCTTGATGGGAATGGGCCTTAATGAAGGGAAAGAAAACAGCTTTTTGGTTTTTCAGCAAAGCTCAGCTCTGGGATTAAAGGGATTTGTGGAGGGATGGTGGGACATGTCCTCACAACCCAGCCATGGGTGCTACCAGGGCTGATGGCTTTGAAAAAACGACCTGTTGATCTCCTGTGGTGTCTGGACAGTCACACGGGTCTCTGAACTCTTCAAACACCTCAGAGGCAAGGAGTCTGGAAATCTTATACAATTAGTAATTATTATACTCTCTCTGCTGAGTTTGGGCTAATCCATAGACACTTAGGAAACGTGTTCACTCATCACACTCCTCCTGCAAGAAGAAATCTGGCAGGCTTCACCTGGAGAAGAAAAAGAAATAAGCTCTTTGGAGGTCCTGATGACTGAAGGTAGCAGCAGTTTGCAGTGGGGCTGAGGAAACAGGGTGATGCTCTTCCTTGGGTCTGCTGGAGAGGGGAAGGAGCTGAGCTGTGTGTTCCAAGCTTCTATTGCTCAAGCAAATACTAAGTAGCAAAAACCTGAGAGTTGATACTTTTGTTTGCAAACAAGACATTGGTGTTTTCCTTTTCGTTTGAAACTGGCATAGAAGTGGGGGATGTACGAAATTAATGCTTGGGCCTGCAGGAGATCTAACACCTTAATGTGCTGATTGATCCCTCTGGCTTTTGAATTTATTTCTCTGAGGTGCAAAGATGCCACCAAAACTCCTAATGAAAATTTCCAACATTTTTTTTACCAAGTAAAGCCAGCAGAATAATGACAATGCTTTTCAAGGCTGTTAGGCAAGACTGTTTTTCACCCAGGTCTGTTTTATTTAGGGCTGTGGTACCCAGGTTTCCTTCCTGTGTGAGTTGTTTTGCTTCCACCAAGTGTGAATCACCCACAAAATGAAGGTGTTGTGATAAGTTTCCTTCTCATCTCTTTTTAGTTAGTTTTACCTGCTCTTACAAGTGAAAGCCTGGGACGGGGGAACAAGAAAAAAATAATTTGTTACTGATTTCTCTCTAAAAGCCCTAAATAATTATGTTAAGTACTTGCCTCTCTTGTGACCAGCTGCTGTCTCCCCTAGAACCTTCTCATGCCATCCCCCTGTGAGCCTCAGGGTGCTGGATTTCCCTCCACATGGGGAGAGAAGGAGGGATGAACAAAAAAAAGAGAGTGGGACAAGAAAATGTCCTTTTTGCTGCACTAATCAGTACTCACGTTGTACATTTGTAAAAATGACTGCCTAACAGGGGGAAAAAATCTATTTCTCTGGCAGCGTGCACTTACTCCTAAATCAATCCAGCCCAGTAGGGCTCTTTTTTATTTCTTTTTTTCCTTCTGACTTTTCTGTTTGCTTTATACGACAGCAAAGTTGCCTCTCCTGGACCGAAGCGAGCAGCAGAGTCCTTCAACTCCTTCCTTCCCCCACACACAGTGGAATTATTGTGAGCTGGGTGTAAATGCAGATTCATTTTGTGGAGTGCTGTCATCTATGTGTCCACGTAAAAACAGGGTGTAATGATTTTGATTTTTAGGATTCAAGGAATGGTCAGAAACTTCTAAACACTTGCACTGGGCTCAGCCCTTTCTGACCCTCCATACTGAACACACAACAGCAATAAATCCTGGAGCAAATTAAGCAATTTCCCCACAGTAACGTGTGTCTGTTGGAGTTTCAAATAACCCAGAGCAGCCTGAAACATTTGGATATTCCAGTCTGTATCCTTCTGTAGGTAGAAAGTTGATGGCAGGGCAGCATCCTGAACTTTGACTCCTTGTAAAAGTTTAAATTGCTGCCCTGCTGGGCTGAGTGAATACTAATTACTTTGCCTCTTACAATACATCCAGACTGCTTATTTAAAATATAAAATCCCTGAAGATACAGCTTTTGCATGCCAAATATATTGCACTTGACCAAACACGACCAAATCGCCGGCCTGTTTGCATACAGCAAATGAAACTGCAAAGGGGCTGTTGAGAAACCTTGAGGAAGAGCTCCAGGTTTGCACCCCTCATGTGGAAATTTGCTGCGAGGCCCAAGCAGCCCTCGCCTGGGTGTTGCCCATGCACAAAAGCCACGCCTGGCTCTCTGAGGACCACAGAGATTGTCTCAAGGCCGAATCTCAGTGTACCAGAGTTTCTTGCAAGCAATTAAGAGGCTTTTCTGAGCTCATAGCAGCGCAGGCATTAGTCAGAGGTATGTTCAAAGCAAGGGCAAAGCTGGGATGCACAAAACAGGACTCGGGCAGGCTCCACATCTTCCTGGAGATGCTCAAAATCTTTGATGCTTCCTAGATTGCCGGAGTCTAATAATTATTAACAATTCTGTAATAACAATATTAATTACCAGGGAAGCTGAAGTTCACTCGTGATTGTTTGGTTCCTTTCAGCAATCATTAAGCACAATTAGAAGATCAGAACTGATGAGCTCCTGGCAGTGGTGTTCTATATACGGGCCACTCGTTGTGCCAGTGCTGCAGAGCAAGCTGGGGGCCTCTGCTGCAAACAAGGCATCAACGTGCCCTGAAGGAGAAGAAAACAGGGCAAAAGGAATAGAAATCCCAAAAAGATAGCAGAGCTCATGAGCAGTTGTGGACAAATCACTCTGGGGAGCAAAAATCTACACACATGTTAGCCCCTGACCCCCCTGCTCTGCCCACTTCTGAATGGTTAGTGTGTAAGTGAGCTCGAGTGCCCATCTGAGAGCAAACCTCAGAGCCACTTGTTGGCTGCTTGGACTTTACACTGGGGCAAAATAAGTTTTCCTGAGCTTCAGTGGAGAGCACATGGGTTGTGGTCACATTTATTCTCTCACGGACTTTGAATCAGCTAGAAAGTGTTACATGGTGTTTTTTTTCCCCACATACAAAGAGCAAACTTGTTTATTTTCAGCACGAATAGGCTTGTCTTGCATGATGATGACAACTGGGATTTAATACTTATCCAGGGGTGCTCAGGATGCTAAGTTTTGGAGAGATGCTGTAGGGTTCAGCCCATGATAAAGACTTTTAATAGAAGTCTTCCAGCCCAGTCTCTGGGAGAGCTGCATGGTTCAGACTAATCTCAAATATATCAGCCAAGTTTTACTCCCTTGCAAAAACAGCCTTGGAAATACTTGCTGACATGAGGAGTTCAGGTGACTGCTGGGAATCAGTGTTGGGATAGCTCAGGCTTGGAGGGTGTTGATACTCTGGGGTGATGCTGTGGCCCCCTCAAAGACCCTTTCAACCCCCTTTCCCCTGATTTTGGAGCAGCAAAGGCTTTATGGTGCCCCGTGGCTCTCCCAGGCCTGTGTGAGGAGCTGAGTCAGGGCACTGCTGGCACTGCATGCAGGGCCAAGGGAGGATTTTGGAAGTAGGTTAAATGAAAGGCAATTCCTGACATGTTACCCACCAAATGTTCTTACATAAGGAATGTCTTTTACGGAGGGGAAACAGCCTGCAAATGATTAATTGGGGAAAGTGTGTGTGTGGGGGATGGAATGAAAGAATTTCATAATATTTCAGACTCAGGAAAAGTGTCACCAAATCAACAAAACAAAGTATTCATTAGGAAAAATGTGCTTAATTTCAGACCAGGGATGTGGAAGCGCCATGAGAGTTTTACATAAGGAATGTCTTTTACGGAGGGGAAACAGCCTGCAAATGATTAATTGGGGAAAGTGTGTGTGTGGGGGATGGAATGAAAGAATTTCATAATATTTCAGACTCAGGAAAAGTGTCACCAAATCAACAAAACAAAGTATTCATTAGGAAAAATGTGCTTAATTTCAGACCAGGGATGTGGAAGCGCCATGAGAGTTGTTCTCAGAGAACGTTTAGCCCAATCAGAACGGAGAGAAGACCACAATTATTATGGGAGCCTGTTCTTCTGAGAACGCCAACCCAGTTTTGCAGACCCAAGAGGTCTGAACAATCTCAAATCAGGTCTGGCTGAGCAGCTCTTGCTCACTGCTGGCGGTGCCGAGTGAGATGTGAGGCTTCTTGTGGCTGTTCAGGACTCTCCTGAACAGAAAGCCAGAGGAGAGGCCTGTTTCTTAGGGCTGTGTTGGTGAAAGGCTTTAAGATTTTACCTGCAAGTACAATTTGGCACCAGCAAACTGGCTGAATTTGCTCGAGCAGGTGTGACACTGGACATGATATACCAGGAGGGCTCGGTGATGCTGGGGCCACGTTTAGCTGGTCACAGATGTGCCAAGAACCTTCTGGGTGCCCCATAACAACAATCTTGAGCCCACAGGCTCAAGTAAAGGCTGATGTAAAGGTCACCTCGTAGCTTTTTTCAGCTGGTGTGCCACACCACAGGCCAGGCTGGGGAGCTCCTCAGGGCTGCCTGGTTCTCCACCAGCAGACACGAGGGATGTGCCCGTGTCCCACTCGGCGCTGGCATCGTGCAGGTGCCAGTTCCTGGTCACCCAGGATTGATTCACTGACGTGCCCAGATCACAGGCAATGCCATGCTGGTACTGGAATTAACAACTCAGTGTTTTAGATTACTCCCTGGATTTATTACCTTCTGGGAGAAGAAGTTATTTCTAGACCCTCTGCCAACCCTCAATTTCTAGTAAATGAGAATATACTAGTTCTGGGACTTAGGATGCTTTATGAAAGCAGGGGAGGAAAAAAAAAATGATGAAGGAAAGATGATTTTGATCTGAGACAGAAATTCAGACAAAGGATTACCCGTGTTGTTTGAACAGACAGTGCATAAACATTACCTTTTATTAGAAGGAACAGAGACTTGCAACATCCAGGAAACTACTTTATTCACAAATAAAACTAGGCCCATTTCTGCTTATTCAAATACCACCCACAACTTTTCTGGGGAAAGATCATATGCAGAGCATATTTGGAAACATTATTAGGGATGCATAAAGTACAGTATTAGTCAATTTTATATGCCCAGTTGCATGAAATCTGTGTGTTTAAAAAATATAATAATTTGCATTTCATGGCTTTTGATAACCTCAGGAGTGCACTTGAAATTCAGCACATGCCCACAGCACCTCCCAGCTCACCCCATTTTTAACTGAAGACCAATGGTTTCTATTAAGGGATCAGGCAGGGACTCTGACAAGCCAGTCAATAACTATGTGAGGTTACTTCATTAATGCTATAATGGCTGATAGAGTGAGAGGCAAAAAACAGGTTCCTGACAGCAGCAAATGAAAATGATAGAGATTCCTGAAGCAACGCGCCTTTCCTTTGTCATTGTCTTTTGCTTGGCTTATTCAAAATGTGGCATTTATGTATTCAGCCTTGATGAATGTTGCAGGCTTTAAGTACTTTTTCCATCTCTAATGCAGTGCCGATTGCACATTGTTCTTTCTTTCTCTCTCCCTCTTTTTTTTTTCTTTTCTTTTTTTTTTTTTCCCTTCCCTATAACCTCTGCTGTCAAGGCACTGCAGGCTGAAGGGTTGCAGGCACCAGCTAAATAGCTTTTTTGCTGTAAACGGTGAGGGTGACGGGACGATGCATCATGAGCGCCGGCGGGGTCATGCAGCGAGTGGGTGGCAGAGCCTGGAGCTGAGGTGCTGCAGGAGTCCCCGGGAGCAGCACTTTGGGCACAAAAAGACACCAACCCGCTCCCTCGTGCCATGCTGGGGGAGGTTTACGGCACCTCACCGGTGTTTGAGGCAGCGTAGTGCAGAAGGGCCCCATCATTTCCCAGCTATTCCTCGGGGTGAGCGAGGGCTCCGGTGTCCCAGAGCTGCTCCTGCCACACCTGTCCCTCAGCGTCCTGCTGGGATGTCCCCTCCAGCAGCTACCCCGGGGTGGTCCCCAAAGGGGTGTCACATTTCTGCCCTTCCCCCGGCGCGGCGTCACGTGTGGGATTTGAACATCAGGATAATGGGGCTGGATAATTTAGCTTCTTTAAACGTTTTTAAGGATTGCATGTAAATGCCCACATTACAGTTGGAAACATGATATTCTTACAGTTTGCTTTCACTCTTCTTTCCATTTAACTATTTACGGTGGTGCTACTTTAGTTTTCATCAGGGCTCCTTTCTACAAGTCACTTTTCTTTAGGCCAGGCAAACCAGAGGGTCAAGGCAAGACTGGCCTAACGTTCACCCCTTGTAGAACCTGATACCTTCATGTTTGTGCTATGGGGAAAAAAAGTTTGATTTATCATTGACCAGTCTTTTGAAAGGCAATGCTAAAGGTGAAATACACCTCCTCAAACTCGTCAGAGTCTCCATGTGATGGGTTACAAAAACATTTCTTGTTTGTTGTTCTGTTCTCATAATTATTCCAGATATCTCAGCCATGTGTTGAGTATTTCTGTTAAAAATAATCTATTCTTTTCGCGGGGTGTTTGTGACACCTGGTAAATACCTTCCCGTCCTCTGGTTTTCTATTCTAAGGCAATTCTTTATTTGCCTAAAACCTGTTTGTTTAAAGCCAACTTCTGAAGATATTGAGGCTTAATTCAGCACAGCGTTTGGGCATGTGCTTATCTTTAAATAGTCCTCCAGCAGTCACATTGCAGAGGCAATATAGACACATGCCTAACTGTCTGCTGACTTGAGCCTGAACGGCCTAAATATCCAAATAATTAGATTAATTTGTGGCTTGATAGTGGAAGACTTTTGGCCTAGGAAATGAGAATGCAAAAAGCATGTAAAGCAGTTCCAGATTTCCCAGTTCACTTGGAGGAGACCGTGAGGCAAAATGTTGATACTGGGCGTGCGAGTGTGTCTGAACATTAAAATGCCTTAAGCTTCTTTAAGGAGTAGCTTGGGTATGAACCAAAGCTCGGGTTTAAAGTGTTTCCACAGCAGAAGCAGAGAGGCTCAGAGCTTGCATTATTTATTTTTTTTTAAGGCCCTGGTAACTTCAGGGATTTTCCCATGTTTATGGGTTAACAAGAAGAGAGCCAAGTACGCTGCAGTTAATGACATAAGCATTAAAAAAGAAGGATGTGGGAGACCTGGACTCAGAAACCTCTTTGGGGATTTTGAGCCAGCCAAACGACCCCCTCAGCAAAGAGGGTGGCCTCAGCTTTCTCCAGCTTGTCCTCTGTACGTACTCTCTGGCAACATCTGCTCACCACAGGAATGGTCTCTGGGAGAAGGTCTGTGGGCATTACTGCAACCCAAAATCACCCAGATACAGAGTGGGGCAGAGCTGCCTGTTTCTAGTTGCTTAGGAAGACCTGTTAGAGACCTGGGACACGGAGAAGGGTCCTGTTGGGACTGGTGTTTGTAGGGGAGATGGAGTTGTATGATAACAAAAAAAAAGTTATTGTGTTATTGTTAACAAAAATATTACTGCTGACAGCAAGTGAAACATCCTGCTCAAGTTCAGCTATCCAAGAATTCTGTGTCCAGGACAGTATCCAGAGTCTTCCTATTCAGGTTATATTTAGAGAGACATCATCTGAGGGGTGGCTATTGAGTTTATGTCCAGCACAGGCCACGCAAGCTCTGTTTTGCAGGTGCTTGTCTCTCTCTAGGCTGGAAGCCTAGTTTGGAAACATACCTTTTATTATTTTTTTTTTTTTTTAAGGTTTGTGTTTTCAAATGTCAGGAAACCTCCCTCGAGGTGGAAGAGCCTGTGTTCATTCATATATTGCAAAATGATTTCCTATCTTAAATTGCCATGCCATAAGTGTTTTCCACCTATTTGCTGAAACAAAGCTGTGTGGAAACCACTAACCTCTTCCAAGGAGGAGGAGATCCCACGTGGGACTGATAGGGTTACCTGCCAAATATTTGAAGTGCCCCCAGTTTCCAGCCAAGTACTCATCTATGTGGTGTTTGCTGCATGCACTCTGTGTGAGTTTGTAAACTGAAGTCAGCCTGTTGCCACTGCAGAATGTTAGAAGACTTCCCAACAGGGTGATCTTGCACAGTGTCCATCATCTGACTTGCTCTGTGGTTGCACGTGTTGATTTAGCGTGTCCCCGTTGGCCCTCATGCAACTTACTTTTCATGCAGCTGTGGGTCTGCATTCGGCCCTAAATCCTTCCAGCTTCTTCCAGGTGCTCAGCACCTCTTTTCCCCAGCCTGTTTCCCAGCTGGGAAGGGCTGTGATCTCTCCTGCTACTGCCAGAACGGGCTTGGCATGGCCCCATCACTGCAAACACCAGAGTTGTGGCGAGCCCTCGGGGACCTGAGTGGTCCAGCACCTCTGATGACTGTCCCTTCCAAGAGAGGAGTTCCTCAAAGGGCACTTGAGCAAACAAGATGAATCCCCCTGGGAAGACAGCTCCAGGAGGTGCAATTTGCACCTCTTCCCACAGGCAGAGGTGTGAATTGAGCGAGGAAGCTGCCAGGCTTTGGTTCCTTGAAGGAAAACCACCAGGGTTGTTTTCCACCAGGCAGTAAGGGGAAACGAACAGTCATTCTGCAAACTTCCACAGGCCAGCCTTCCACAAATTGCATTTTTGGGTCGTGCCAATCTGAGAAGTGGGTTTAGGGGTGATCCAGCACCTTCTCCTGTAGAGCAGAACTTTACTGCGTGTGCTGGTGGGAGAATTGGTGGGCCTGGGTGACAAACTTCTCTGCCTTCATTCTTTAAAATGACTAAAAGTCGTTTGTGTTGTATGTTTGGTTGGTATTTGGCTGCACAATCCTGTTATTTTGAATGGCAGCAAGGATCCAAACCTCCTATTATCATGTGGTTTCATGTGCAGAGCTGGCTGTTGGCAGAGTGAAGTTTTCTTCATTTTTTTGAAGTTGCAAACCAGCTCAGGAGTAGCAGGAAAATGCTTTTGTGCAAACTCGACAGGAAACATTCCACCAATTTTACCTGTTCATATTTATAGAATACTCTGAGCACAAAGGAGCACATTTAATAAGCTTAATGAATCCATCAATTAAAGCAAATTTCATACGTTTTCCATGATCTGCTTGTTCTTTCAAGGCTGAGTTTGATTCAGCCCAGCCCAGCAGTCCCTAGCAGATGTAATACTGAGAGATATCAATTGTTGTGCATGGTATATTTTGAAGAAGAGCTATTAAGTGAAAGGCATTAATGCACACGTTACACATGGGTAGAGACATGTTAAATGCTTTCACAGAAATGATGGAACACGAGTGTTTTAGGAATCTTCTGCAAATTACTCTGCGTTCAGTCATTTTCTCTTTTAAACAAAAGTTAGAGAAATTATTGCTAGCAAACAAAAATCTATTTTAGACAAACACAATATGTCCTCAAAGATCCCGTTTGTCATGCCAATAGTCTCATTGGCTGTGATTTGTATATTAAAAAGGTTTTAATTGCCCAGGTAAGTGCCTGCACCTGCTAAGACATTGAATATTAGAGCACTTTATTCTAATCTCTTATAATATAGGGCACACTTCACCCATAAAATTATTCTCTACACAATTATAGCTCAGTTTTGCTGAGGTAGAAAGTGCAACTTAACAGTTTGGTTTCACTCATTATTATTAAAATCATGCAAATTAGGATCATTAGGTAACAGTTGTGTAGTTAACTACTCAATAGCTCGGTCACTGCTTTTCCTTCCCACTACAAACAGTTCCAGGGATGGAGATGTGTTACCTTGCAGCTTGGGTTCTGCTGGATGGGGAGCTGGGTCTGGAAGTGTGAGGAGCAGCCCAGAGACCCCCAGAATAACTTCTCCATGTTGGGGGTGCCATTTGTTTGAAGGGCACAAGTTTCCTTCAGATCTCCTCCAGCATGTGACTCCTTGAGGCACCTCTGACCTGCTCTCCAAAAAGGGTAGGACATCAGGCAGCTCCTTGGGGCACTGGTGGGTGATGGCAGAGGTAGCAGCACTTTTCCTAGGAGGAACAAGTTTTTTGGAGGCACCATCCTGTCCCCACAGCACCAGGGCTTAGCACGGCTCTTTGTCCCTCAGGGTCAAAAGCTGGAGTCAAGATCTTGCAGCCTGTTATGACCTTAGAGCTGTGATTAGGAGTGGGTGAAATAAAAAGCAAACTCTCCAGCACCTAATGAAGGAGAGAGTCAGTTGACTGTAAACCAACCTCCTTAGAGCAGAGTTGTGCATCAATCTAAGGATGGGGCTGTTCAGGGCTGCCCAGGGTTTGTTTTGACCACTGAGCTTTGAGTCCCACCAGTTTCCCTGAGGAAACACACCCACACCTGATAACACCTCTCTTGAGGAACAGCACTGCATTTTCTATCTGACTTCTGCACCTCTAACACCATCCTGCTGCTTCTGCTGCTGCTCAGTGCCCTATTTTGTCTGTTCAGATGTCCCTAAAGCTGCTCAGAAGTCTCTGGAAAAGGGAGTTGTGTGTGATATTGCCATCTGATTTGTGTAAGCTGTTTGGTTTTCTCAGATGTAACTTTCCCATTTAACTGGGAAATTTGTGATTTCAAAACATAAAGAGTGGTTCTGAATTGGAACAAAAGCACAAAGTTGAAATTGCCTGCGAAAAACACATTTCTAGGACATGCTATTTTGAATTAGTCAAAATGTTCTAGTTCAATAAATCAAAAGGTTCATTCCAATTATGTATTTCTTTTCTTTTATAATTAGGGATATAATGTAAAGTAACAGTTCAGAACAACTTTTTCTTTTGCAGTGAATAATTGACTCGCTCTGTTCTGATGAAATTTAATTTTAGAGTTTATTCTCACCAAAACACCGTGGCTCAATTTTGTTTGAAGTGAAATTCTATCAAATGCTGGCTCCTGCACCAAGTTCCTACCTGACAAAATGACATTTCCTGATGGAGAATGTTTTACACCAGCTGCTTTGACCATCTCTTGCCTAAACCCCCAAATTTCTAAACAGAATATCAGTTATTCATAACTCTTCCCCCGTTATGAAAGAATTCCATGCAGCTGAAGAGGAAAAACTTAAAGCAGCTCTAAGTGTAAAGGACCTGAAATGAGAAGTAAATTTACCTCTTCAGATAGCTCCTCACCAAAGTGCTGAAATTCATCCTTAGCAGACTTGGCTTGTTGACTTCCTGAGGAGCAGAAATAGTTGGGATGTCTCCAGTGAGGAGTTCGAATAGACAAGAAAGCTATTGGTGTTTGCACAAGAGGAGTTACTTGGGATATTTTAAGTGGAAAGAGTAATGGGATGGAACTGAGCTAAGGAAGACTTAAAAGTGATACTGTGGAAGAAGAAAAAAAACCCAAATGGTCTAGTGATCTGTGGACTGGTCTCCCAAGAGATCTTGGAAAGCCAGTGAAAGCCATGGTGGGAATAGACTGGAATGAAAATATTTTAGTTGTTGTTAAGATGGACAAGGTGCCCCATGGGATTTTTAGAGTGATTCAAGGAGTATTTGTTTTCATGTTTTGTTTTCAAATTGACCAAAAAATATACAGCAGAATCTCACAGGGCTGTGCTGAGCCAAAAATTTGCTGAAGTCATATGAGTAACTTTTGAGCCTGGCCTGCTGGGAAACGTCCACGGGTGAAATTGTAAGAGGTACAAAATGCAAGAAATTCCCTCCAAAATGCTCATTTTGCTCTACATCCTCTCTGCAGGGGACATGTCTGTAATTAGCAATTGCTTCCAGTAAACTTGTCTCTGATCATGACAATCCAATTGGAAGGAAATTATTGTTAAAACACAATTTATGGATGGGCCCTTACCGTAGCAAGTGCCTTGCTGGTGGAACATCTCTGTCTGCAACGGAGCGTGTAGAAAGCGTTGGGTTTATGGCTCCTCTGCCACCACTATGGCGTGGGGGGGAAAGAAGTGTCCTCCTGAACACATCTGATCTTCCACACCACGGTGCTCCATGGTTAGTGTGCACCACAGGGATGTGCGTGGTCTCGGTGTGTATTGCTTTTGAAGGACACAACCCGTGGTGAAACCTCTTCAAAAGGCCTCTCTTCTTTTTATTTTTTTAGGCACTTAGGGTAATATTGTCTCTTGATGTGCTGCTGATGTAAAGTCCTTATTTAGTGTGCAGCACAGGGATGTGCGTGGTCTCGGTGTGAATTGCTTTTGAAGGACACAACCCGTGGCGAAACCTCTTCAAAAGGCCTCTCTTTCTTTCTTTTATTTTTTTAGGCACTTAGGGTAATATTGTCTCTTGATGTGCTGCTGATGTAAAGTCCTTATTGTTAGATGTCCCACGGGGGAAATCCCTTTTTCTCCTCACCAGCTGGACTGTCTGGGCTGGGTGTAACTGAGGAAGGAAATCGTTCTCCCATTTACTCCAATCTTTGTGAGACTTTCCTACATTCTTTAGTTTCTCCAGTATCCCTGCTCTACAGAGGATGAACCTTGACTCCTGCTGTTAATGATCAGCCTCTTCTGGTTGTCTCTTGTCCCATGTGTCACCAAGGGTACCTGTCCTTGTCCTGGTCTTTCCAGGGCCTTTGGTGGTTGCACACACACACATGTATACAATACACATAGAACCAGCTTAACAGTCGTGCAGTGTTGGCAAAGAGGGGTTTTGACAACCACGCTGTTTAATTTTACCCCCTCAGAGCTAAAATTTCCCTGTCACTGAGTGCCCAAAGGGAGGAAAATACACTGAAATTTTATGCTTTCTTACCTTTTTTTTTGTTTTCCCCAACAAAATCATTATTCTGTGACTGCATCTGTACCTCGTGAATCAGATCTGCAGGCACACGGCTCTGTGCCATCCAGGATGCTTCCCTCTTGGTTCATTTTCCAAATCATAAATATTACAAATTCTGGAGAAAATCTATAAACAAACAGGTTCCTACCTGAACTCATCAGGACAATGCCATGTTTATATAAACTGCTATTTGTGATGATAGGGTATATGGCATATTTTTTTTTTCATTGCAAGCAAAGGATATATTATTCAAATAAAAAAAATGAGCTCGATAAAATTGGGCTGCCCCTAGCAATCAGAGTTTCACTTTAAAATAACAATAATAATTGAAGTGCCATTCTGCTCGCCTGAACTGCAATCAGCAGCACTGTACTCCACTGCCTTCCACGGGCCCCTTCCTGCTTTGAGGTGCCCTTCAGCCCGAGCAGGAGAAGAGGAGTCTGACCTCAATGAAATAATTTTTCACTTTGGAGTCTCAGTGAGTCCCATTTACAAATGAGCACAGAAATGTGGGAGCTTCACTTCCCCATCAGGACCACGCACACGAGGGGCCCGTTGGCAAACCCAGTGTGTGCAAGGGGAAGGCAGCAGCTGGGGAGTTTGGGTTGAAAGTCACAAGTAATGTGTCTGTGGTGGGTGAGCATCTCAGGAACGGGCTGGAGGTGAGCTGGAGCATCTCGCCCCGTTGATGGACAGGCTGCCCCGTGCTAGAACCTGCCTCCGTGGGGACATGGTCTCCCAGCTTTGCCTCCTGACCTCGGTGCTTTCATCCCGAGTAACCACACATACATTTATCACACAACTTTATGAACAGTGAAGGTTTATTACACTGCTCTTAAACCTCGTTTAACCTGTTCTCGGGAAGCAGTGCTTTAAAGTGGGAGGATTGCAGGAGTCCACAAAATCCTGGTGAGCAGCTTCCAGAGGGGGGCTGTACACAAGTTCTCTCCAGGACAAAATGTGGGTGCAAACCCCAAATCTGCTGCCTTTATTTTAGTTCCATGAAGCAAAATATTGCAGCCTGGTAAGGATTTATGGGAAGACATAAGTTTACTTTTTTATTTTTAAATTAATCACTGGCTCAAAAATCTCCCTTTTCCATGGTGGCACCCGCAGCCCCAACGCTGCTCTGTGCATGTGGCCTTGGGGTAGTCCTCGGGCCCAAAGACCTCCTGCGAGCTGTCACGCTGCTCAAAAAGCTCTTCTCCTGCAGGGAAAAGTGAGAAATAGAAAACTCAAGCTGAGTAGTACAGAAAGCTTCCTGGCAGGAGCTCTCTCAGGGGAGCTAATGCAAATCCCGTCACTTGGGACGGTAAAAACTTGAGTGAATGAAGTTCCAACCTAAAGATAGCAAGGGAGCATCCTTCACAGGTGAGGAAGGGATTTGGGAGCCTCCAAAGCCAGGTAATCTGTTTCCATGTGTAGTTCCAACGATTTCTGTTCATGTCCTGGAGAGTGTAAAATGCTCGTGCCTCCTGGAAATGGAAAAACATAACAAAAAAGATGTGAAAGGTGATCAAGAGTGTTTAGTGAAATTAAAGAAATCTTAATTCTGGCAGAGAAAAACCCCTCACCTTTGGTTTCTGCAGAGCCAAAAAAAGAAAACCAATAAAAATAGCCATTTCCATAAATTCTCACCACACCAGGGCTGGGTTGCAGAAGGTGAATCCCCTTGTGTTGCTTCCTTACGCTGAACTGGTCCCACCACAGTGCTGTGTAAGCCAGGCAAAGAAAATGAGCTTGGGATTCAATTTTGTTGTCATTTACTTGATTTTTAATTTTTTGTTTGTTTAATTTTCTGGTTTGTAGTTATGCTCAGCTTGGGTTAAAGGGTCATCTTGCTGACATGATATTTTAAGCTGGTGTTTTTCTTTGTTTCAAAGCAGCCCGAGTGCTTTGCAGCAACTATTGCAATTAGTAAAGGCCACACAAATGAGAAAGAAAAGGTTAGCACTGGTTATTGGGTTGTCCAGCCTAGTTTCCCATGAACTTAGGGGTTTCTCTGGCAGGGAATATCCTTGTATCTAACTTCCATCTGAGCTTTGAGCATCTCACACCTGACACCCTCTCCACTTCCTTGAAAATCTTCTCACATTTAGCTCATAAACACAAAGGTTCCTCAGCATCGTCGATGAAGACATTTATCCTTAGAAACTCTGAGCCTCTGATAGAAGTAGCCAAAAAAATTCTTGTAAAAAGGTCTCCCAAGTCAGTGGCAAATCTTATCAGAAGTTGATAAAAATGATTTTATGGAGCTTGAGGAGCCAGCAGAGAAGTTTTAGGAATGGCTGTATCTAAGGTGGTTGGGCCAGAGAGCGCTGCTTGCAAAACAACCTGACAATTAAATCAATAATTTACCTAGTGGTACAACTGCAATGGGTTGAGTCTTCCCAAGTCAGCTTAGAGGTAAGCAAGAATGTGCCATAACAGCGTGTTTTTGAACCACAGCATAGAGACTTAATTGATTTACTCTTTATTCTTTTCAAAAGACAGCTGGATGTCAAAGGTCTTTCTTTTGTGAAGTACTGGAAAACCCGTTGTCAAACAACCTCTACTCATTTAATAATTTATCCCATTTTGTAAAAGAAAGGCAGCTGACATGCAGTAAATCTAGTCCATGTTTAAATTACTGCATTGAACAATAATAAGAGGAATGAATAATCTAGTACATCTATTTAAAATTAAACATATATGAAACTGTTTTTCCAAATGATCACCAAGGGCTATAGTTTAAAGGCAGGACAGAAGCCACGAAGAGAATGAAAATGCCGAGCAGTAGTTTGCAAGTGGCAGCAGAATTATTTATTCTATTTTTTTCTATACATAAGGAATAGAGCTAAATGAACAATGTTTAAGCATGTCAGAATTTCATCAATTTTGCATGAGCATTCACAAATATCCTGGTGGGGGTAATTGCTTGCAAATACATTTAAACTAATGATATGTTATATCCTTACTTGATATAAAACTATTAAAAGATACGTTATTGCATTTGACAATGCCATGAAGCTGGGTCAAAGCTTAATGACAGATTTCTGCATTTGTAAATTAAGATACACTCTGCTGGAAGCAAATATTTTGTAAAAATAAAACCCATCCACTACGAAAGTTTGATCATTGATCTAAGGTTGCTTTTTGGTTTCTCCAAGCACCGGGCTTGCAAAACTAGAGGAAAGGGAGACAGCTTTGTAAAAGTAACTTTGAAAATCCTGTGTGAGTGTCCCTTGTGCAACAGGACTAAGGAGGACTGGCAAAGAGATCATGTGGTTTTAACAGTCCAGTTGGAGACTTGAGGAACAAAGCTTCTGCATCAGCTGGAGAGATTGTTTGGGTTTCCTGCAGGAAGAGCTAGAGGCTGTGTTTTATCTCAAGTTGAAGGTTCTGGGGAGGCTTCTTAGCCTGGGAAGGAATTCAGAAATGGGTACTGGTAGTATCAAAAGACTCTGAAGAAGCCAGTGAAATAGAGAGTAATGTGATGAGTTTGTTAAGGTCTGGACCTGTCCTTCCTTGCTCAGATGATCATCTGAAGCATCTCTGGTTGGTTTGGTGTGGCAGGAACGTGCCACGGAGCAGCTCTGTGTGCGTCAACTGTTACCTTGGTGTTTTCTTTAGGCACATTTGTAGTCAATATGGCACTAAGCTGGGTGAATGATTTCAGTTATTTACTGGAGATTCTAAGTATTTCCTATTTACAGCAGAATAAAACGTCCACAGGATGCAGCCAGGCAGCATTCAGCAGGCGATGGAAATGTCTTGGAGCTGTGCAGGCATCTGGGAAATACCATGTTGTCCCAGGAGAAGCCATAGGGTGTTAAGACCATAAGAGAGACACTGATAAACTTTTACATACAGTTTCTGGGTAGCTTGAATTGTGTGATGACATGGTTCCACAGCTGTGTGTCCCATCCATAACTGTAAAGCAGATGTGTCCCTTGTGACCGGCAGTGTGCCCCTCGGGGACAGCTCCACGTGCTGCTGCCCCAGGCACTGCAGCAGGAGGAATGCTGAACTCCCACTTACCCCAGCCAGAAAGCTGCCCCAAAGGGCCATGATGGCAACAAAAATGAGCCCAGATGGGTCCCATCCCATCCCTGGGAGCTGGCCCCACGCTGGCGTTGTGGTGGTGGCCTGAGCATCTGCTCCAGGGTGGTTTATGGTCCTGCTCGCAGCCTGTGGTCTTCTGCTGCACGAGGACACTGAAAAATCCATTCCCATCACCTCTTGTGCTCTTTCACTCTTTGAGTTGCTCCGATTCCTAACGTCATGGAGGATTATTATAACCTCCCTTCGTAACATGCTATAAATTTTATTATAAAGCAGAAATTCCTCAGCTCCCAAGCCCCATCTTAGAGGGAGACAGCGCGCTGTAGTTCTTCCGCTCGCAGTAATGTGAGCAGAGAGCTAATGAAGGTCTTTATGTAAATTTTCCAGTTATCAGGTAAAATCTTCACATCGAAATCTGTCACATGTTATAAAAATTCTTTATGTTATCAAATGCTAATGATAACTCAGAACACAGAGCCCACGGAGGAGCTTTGAAATCCTTCATAAAAACTGCATTCAGCCCCAGCAAGCGGAGCCTTGAATTTCTACTCCGACTACTCCAGTTTGTAATTAGCATAGTGCAGGCTTCTCTGCCCTCTGAAACCATAATGTTAATTACAAAAATTACACTGTGTTTAAAAGTGCAATTAAGAGACTGTGCTGCACAAAGGGAGCCGTGGAACCTCTTTGCACACTTTGAAGCCAGGTCACAACGCAGCCCATGAAAGAGAGTCCAAGGCTCGCTCCCCGCTAAAGGCTTGGGAAGATCATAGGGAGATCTCAGCTAAAATGAGCTCTGGTGGGCTCTGCTGAGCCCTTAATGAATAATACTCTTCCTTGGGAGGGAAAGTGGTAAAAGGCAGGAGGAGGGAGAATATTGAACTAATTAAGGATGCGATCCTGCCGTGGTTGTTGGGTCTGGTTGGGCTGACCGTGGCCATGGTGAAGAAGTGCAGGATCAGTCCCTCAGAGGTCATGGCAGCCAGAGATTGCTGCAGTATTTGCATAGCACCTGAAAGAAAAAAAAACATGTTCCTTTGTGTCTGGTGCATTGACTAACTTGGAAAAAATTGAGTTGTTCTGCCCTGGTCCTTGGCTGAGGGTTTGCTCTGCTCTGGGGAGCTGGGATGTCCTCTCTGTGGTGGTTGCCAGTCGAGGGAGCCCTTGGTCCTGCCCGCAGGTCTTCTCCCCTTCAGCTCACCAAGGGAAGAAAAGGCAGCTCCAAAGTGTTTGTGGAGAGGCAAGAAAACAGTGGAAAGCTGAACCATACAGTGCCAAGAGTTGCACAGAAATTTGGGAAAAAAAAATCACAAAAAGAAAATAGATTTTTTTTTTTTTTTCCTTAAAATCATTAATAATATGGACTTTGGTAGTCTCCTCCACCAAAGGCCTTCCAAATGCCTTGCACAAGGTGTTAATTAATTAATTAAGACCCAGAGCACCCCTCTGTGGTCAGTATCTGCACACCAGCCTATAAATAGAGAAACTGAGGCACAGGAGGTGGTGTGAGCAGCTCTGCCAAGGACAGGAGACCCCACGGGGCCCCATCCTCTTCCTCCACACCATCCAAACTTTGTTCTTCTGCATGTGTCTGCCTGAAAAATTCCAGTAGCCCTGTGGCATTGGCTGGTCACGACCCACGAGCTGTTACCTTTATGTAGTCTTCCCTTGAATTTTCCAGTAACTTCTCCATATAGCCTCATCTGAAAAAACTTCAATAACTGTTCAATAAATCATCAAGCTGACCTTTTCCAGTAAAAACGAGCACTGCCACGGGTGACACCAAGTGTGTGTGCGTGGTGGGGGCATGGGGGGGAGGCAGGGGGGAGCCTGGCTTCACCAAGGAACTTCACTGCAACCAACAGCCTTGGGTTTATTTTGCTTCCATGCCTGGAAAAGAAAAAAAAAAAACACCACCACTTTCCTTCTCTTTTGCCTTCTACCTGCCCAACTGGTTATAGACCCAGACAGTTTACATATGTGATCCTTCCTATTTAGAAAATTAATGGTGTTTTCTGGCTCCAAATCACAGCTTGTGGTGCTCTGCAGGCGATGAAAAACTTGGCCAGCTTCAGCAGCAAAGCAGCCATTAGAAAATTAACCCTTGGTGGCAAAAGAGCAAAGGTACCCCAGCGAGGTCCACGAGAAGTGGCAGGCTGTAGCTTTCAGGTGTACCTACATATGTTAGCCATGTAAAACCAGCGCCGGCGGCGCCCCCGGAGAGTGCCCATCAAGCCTGTTTGTAGCTGGATGCTGTGGAGAGGGCACGGCCACAGCACTTGGCAGAGAGAGCGACCAATATGCCACGGTTTGCATCAGAGCTCCAGAGAAGCGCCGAGCGGAGACGGGGAATCGGAGGCGCCTCTCTCAGCCCTACCTGACTGAGAAACATTTGGGGGTTTGCTCCTCCGTACTGCCCCCCTTCCCTGCCCCTCCAGCCTTGGGTGTTCACACACCTCTCTGCCATTTATCCATGGGAGTGAAAGGGAATGTTGCAGAAAACTTGATTTTATTTTATTTCATTTTTAAAAAAAAGGGCTTATGCATCACTTCAAATTTCTTGGCTTTGAGGTGTGAACTTGAGTCATGAAGCCACTTTGTGTCAGGGGGTTGAGCAGGGCTCCCCAAGCTGCCCCAAAGCAAAGAAAGCCAAAATAAGTTTATAATGGAGGACTAGCACTGTGGGTCTGAGTGCCTCAGAGGGTGCATCTCCCAGGCGAGCGGAGCAGAGGGCAGGTCCCCACCCAGCACCCTTCCCTGGTGCCACCCAAAAGGTGCCACCTTTCCTCCCGGGACTCCGCCGTGGCCACTTGTGCTGTGTGTGGTTGGGAATCGTGCTGGCACCATCCCATGTCAAGCATTTGGGTTTGACTTCTGTTTCCCTCCTGCTTGGCAAGGACCAAAGGCTCTCTGCTGCCCAGCCATTGCCTTTCCCACATGCACGCTTGCCCCTTGTCCTACAAGAATCTTTTTCTCTGTGGTGTGTTTTTAAACAGGAGAGCAGCAGGGCAAGCCGTGGCTGTCACTGCCTACCTGTAGCAGTGAGTGAGGAGACAGGAGCAGGGCTCCTGTGCTGGGTGCAGCAGAAACCCGCTGAGCATCACCTCTCCTAATACCCCTGGTCCTGGGCACGCTCCTCCTGAAATATTAAAGCTGGTTTTATCTTTGGGCTCATGGTAGCGGAAACCACAACCATTAATTTCACTGCCTCTGAATTTGGGCTGCGTGGTGTTCAGTGAAATCAGGCTGCCCTCCTTCCTGACCCCTCTGAGCCCCAAAACCCCAGGTAAATGACAGCAGAGCGATAGCTACTCCTCGCTAGTTTACTCTGACAAAAATACCCTAAAATGAAGACTAACATGATTATAGAAGACACATTTTTCAATTAGCCTTTGTTAACGCTATTAATAAGATTAATAACGTATAGTAAGTATGTCAATAAGCTTATCTCAATAATTTTAGGATCAGCTTTTCAGCTGTCAGCAGTGAGCCCTTCCCTGCACATCCTCGCCAGGCTAGGGAGCAAAGTTCCCTCAGTGGGATTTGATTTGCAGGGAGCAGATAGGACACGGTCCTGCTCTCCCTCTGCCAGCCTCTACTCTAACGCTGCCTTTAGACCCAGCTCAAAGCACCAGTAAACTCGGCCCAGCCCAGGACTTTCCAAAGTTGCTGCACAGGAAAATTTTCTCTCGAAAATGTACATTTTGTATTACCTGGGCTGGCGCCGGTGACCCCGTTCTGAACTGGATGATAAATGGTGTGAGAAGCTTGCTTTCCTTCTCCTTTTTCAAACCTGCGACACAGCAGCGACTAGTGTTAATGTATAAAATTAATTGCCCCGGTGAGACATTTCTTCCAAAAAAGTAATAATAGTCAGGATTTAGTCTCACGTATGTGAAAACCCTCTGGTATACTAATAAAATGAAAAGGTTTCACAAAATAATATCCCAAATAATTGGGTTCCCTCTACCAAAGGACCCCATGTTGTTTCTCTTAAGCAATATAAAAAAAAAAAAATTGTGATTATTCCTTTGGACTTAATAAAACATAATTGGAAAAAAAAAAATCTTTAAAGAAAGCGTAAGGTAATCGCTTTCACTTTTCCCAATCAAATTGATGTTGCTTTCCCTCTTCCATCCTCCTTGTAAGGTGAAGAAGTCTTTAATGCACTTGGATCATTCCGGAGGCAAAAAAAGAGAAAAAAAGAGTCAACCAGCTTTTTTCTCTTTTTATTTACAAATGGAATCAGAGTGTTTATTTGTGGTGCTAACGCCCCCACTCACAGCTCCCTTTAGTTTGAGGGACTGGTTGGCACTGGGGGATTTTTAAAATTTGTTGTGGTTTTTTTTTAATTTTTTTTTTTTTTGGTGGGTAATGATGGTTTTGGGGAGAATTTTGGTCTTGATAATTTATTATTATATTTTTTTTTTAAGTGCATTTGACCGTTCAAACTTTTGAACAGCCCCGGCTTGTAAATCCAGTGCCCGTCACCCCCTCCTCCCGCTCCCCACAAACTGCATGCTCCTACTGTGCTGCATTCATAATCAAATTAGTGTGCTGTGAATAGGTTAAAAAAACTGTTATCCAGCCGCTGCCACAAAAGATATTTTAGCCCACTCCCCACCAAGCCCTCCCTTCTCCTCTCCCCCTGCCTTTTTTCCTCCCTACGTGAGACATAAAGACATCCACGCGGACAGAAAGATCTTTACCTTACTTCTCCTCTGCAATCTTAGCCTCTTTATTTATATCCCCCCCCTCCCCGTGCGCACACCCAACGTAACAAAACAAAAGTAAATTCTGCAGAAAGGAGCTGCTCGTGGGAGAAAAAGGGGCGCTGGGGGGGCGGGGAGGCGGTGGGCTGCGCGAGAGATGCTGTGGGGAGACAGCGCTGGAGATAGTTGTCCCAGCTACGAGATAAAAGCTACATTACATGAAATTAATGGAGGCTGTCTGAGACATACATGAATCACTGTTTCAACACTAAGAAACCAGCACAAAAGAATAAAGAAATCTGAGTACTAACTATATCTTCAAAGGTCTCCTATTTACCCAGCTATACCGGGTACTGACACAAGTGGGGGGAAAATATAAGAAAAAAGCACTGCTGTGATCGAATGAATGAGACCATATGAGCTATATTGGTGCCGTATGCATTCTATTTAGCTGATATCAAACACAGTTTAATGAAAGTTAAATAGTTTCTGAGGAGTGCATGAGCTGGAACAGATTAGATTCCACCGAGGGGTCTGTCAGCATATTGTTGCTCACATGTATTCCCTGCTCAGAGCTGCCACAATTCCAGCACTCCATTAGCAATACACAAAAGACTTATGCAGATAGCGGGCATAAGCACGTACCGCCATGTTGGGAAATAAAAAAAAATAAAAAAAAAAAGAAAGGGGAAAAAAAAGAGAGAGAGAAGAGGGAAAAAAATAAAAACCCAGATGAAGGTTTTGTTCGGCGCGTTCATCTGAAAATAGATCTCTGTAATTCGAAAGTGATAAGAATAGATGGAGAAAAGCAGAAGTGAGGGCTGGAAGAAAAATAAAATTTAAAAAAAAATACTAAAAAAAATAAAGAGGAGAAATATGTAAACTACCTCAAAAGAGCAGATATTGCACCGAGTATATAACGAGGTTTTGATCTTTCAGGGGACAATGACATGGGTGAACGTTGTGCCCTTTTGATCTGCAAGTTACATCTGGTCTTAAAGGCACCGTCGTTCCCGTGGCCTCTCTCCCCCCGAAGTTGTAGTGGAAGATGTTTTTTTGGAGAAGGGTGGGGGAAGCAAAAAAATTCTTCCTGCAAAACAACGTGTCTCAGGCTCCTCTGGCTTATTTGAAGATGCAGAATTCATCCCAGAAATACTGCCGGACAGCCTGTGCGCATGGTACAATCACTGTCACTGAAACTAACATGAATTGAGATTAATTTTTATCACTTCAGAGGATTTTTATTCCTCTCCCTGGGAAGAAGAAAAAAAAAAAAAAAAAAGAAATCTTCCTTCTCAGAGATGTCTGTTTTAAAATTAGTAGTAGGATAAGGCTGGTGGGGGTATTTAGATATCAGATGGCAATTGCTCAGTGATTATTGCATTTTGATTTAATCTGACAGAACTGATTTTGCACCATGAAATCTGTATTTTCACAGGAAAATAGGAGTTGCCATACTGGAACAGACCATTTGTCCAACGGGTCCAACACACAGCACCAGCCTGGACCCATACCTGGGGGCAGCAAAACCCCCTTTGCCCTTGACCCTCTGCAATTATTTATTATTTATCAGAGGGGGGAGAGGGGGCTGGGTTTCCTCCTTGCTCCTTGACTGACAGTCGCTTTGCACCCTACGGCATCAGGATTTCTTTCTACTGAAACTTTTTTTTTAACCCTGCTAAGTGCAGCCATGAATATTATTATTGTTGCAAACTCTCTTTTTTTTTTGGAGTGTGTCTGTCAGCAGTGGTGCTCGCCCTGCACCTTTCCACCTGGGGATGGGGACATCACTCAGGTGTGGGGGGCAGGTGGTCCCCCCATCATCCTTTCCCCTTCCTTCTCCACCCACCCCTCCTCTAATTTGGTCAAAGAAAAGGGGGGATGAGTGAAAACGTGGCCATTTGTTGGGGTTTCTTGCTCTGTGGCTGGGAGCCTGCCCTATTAATATCACCCGGGCTGGGAGCGCGCAGTGTTTCCTCAGGCATCTCTTCTGAGTCATTTTATCATTATTCATAGGGATAAAAATGGCCCAAACTGAGGATGCTGAGGATCCATTTAGGGTTGCCTGTCAGATCCACTAAGGTAATTGGCTCCACTTCTTCATTCCCCTTCTAAATTAAAATAATTTTATTAAGTGGTACAGTAGGTGTTTCACCTGTGTCACCAGCTGCCTATTAGAGCCAGAAAGGGCTTTTCCACATTATTTCTGTCTGTTCTTATAACATTATGTCATCCTATTCAGCTACATCGTGTCACAGGTCGCACAGTCTCCTGTACTGAGGCCCAACGGTTACAAAATGTAGGCCCACGATGCCCTTTCCAGGGTGGGGATGAAGTCAAATACACTTGGCTGTTCCAGCTCTCCTCACTGTATCCCAGGTATGATCCCCACAGCAGGAAAAGGGACCATGGAACTGAGAGCAGGGTCCATGATAGCACTGAAAGCACACTCCTAACAAAAATCATGAACCTGTGAGAGTAGGGAGCTTCCCAGTAGCAGTATTTGGAAGGAAAGAACTAGTTTTAAAGTTGTGCTGGCTGGGTCTGGGAGACAAACACATGAAGAGGTCTCTGTGGAGGGAAAAATGTGTAACATGACTGGTCCCTGCAGGTCGCAGCTACTGGTGGCCCTGATGCGGGTACTAACGTGGTGCTAAATAATGGGAGGCTGGCTAAGCATATTTAGGGTTATTTTTGTCTTCAGAGCAGGGTTGCTCTTCCTGATAGGGATCTGGCAGGGGTCAGTAATCACACTTTAAAGAAGTGGGAACTGAGGTGAAGCTGAAAAGCACCATGGTGAAGGTATTAAGTGTCTGACTAAGGAATGTGCAGCTCCCAGTGTCCTGTTTGGAGCACTCAGCCCTGTTGGTCAGGGATGGGGTCCACATTTCTATCAGCAGTGGTTGCATCCAGTCTTCAAATACAGCACTGAGCATCTCCAGCCAGTGTAAGCTCAACTGGATAAATACACATTGGAGCATCAGAATTAGACATCTTGGGGATGGAGAGTTGGTGACTGAGATCCCTACATCCAGCCGGGGCAGGGGAACCAGGGGCAGGTACGATGGCAGCAGAAACATCAGAAAAAAAGTGCTGATGGACTTTTTATTTTAGCCTTCCCACAAACCACTGGCTACCAGCAAGGTGGAAGTTTCCACGAGCAGATAAGGTGAGCCGTGCAGCCAGAAAAGGTCACTGTTCCAACGGACAAAGTCGTTCCTGTCCAGAAAAAGGTGCAGCTGCACAATAACATTCCTTGTGGTTAGATAGGGAAGGAAGGGGAGGAAAAAAAAAAAGCATGTTTGTTCAGTTTTCAGGGACCTTGCAACTGTTTTTCTTCAACCTGCAGGTGGCATTAGCACTAAAAATGGATTTTTCTTTCTTTCTTGAAAAGTGTTTAGCGATGGAATGAAGAAAGCTGCAAGGGGCTCTGTAGTAGGACGGCGTGCTTGGAGTTAGTCATGCTAACTGCAGATGGCATTTTTGCATGTTTTATAAGGCAGGGAGATACAAATGTTTGAGCACCCTGAAATATAACAGATGAAGTTTCCGGAAGCAGGCAGGCGGGGGGCACCAGGGGAGCCTGGGCTTACCCTGGATGAGGAGAAGGGAGGATGAGCTGTGACCGGTGACACTGGGCTGACCCCTGCCCATCACGGCCTCACCTCCAGCTGGGCAGCACCTCAAGCTGTGAGCTCATCCCCAGCCCTCAGAGAGGGATGGTTTCAGATGCCCCAAAGTGCTGAGGAGCAGTTTATTGTGGGCCTGAGCTGGCTCCCATGAAAAGCAGTGGGAGAACTCCCCTGGAGCTGAGCGGAGCAGGATCAGCCCCTCCTGCTCAGTGGGGGGTGCTGGGGAAGCGCTGCAGCCTTTGGCTGTTGGGTGTCTCGGGCCCTTTGGCTGTGAAATAGAGAATAATAATAATAATACCTGCTTGTCCTCTCTGCCTGGCATGGGGGGCCTGGAAACTTTAATATGTGCTGAAACAGAGCCCAGAATATGAAGGATTATTTCCCATTTCTCCCCCCACTTTTTCGTGTGTGTGTGTGAGGAATGGGAAAGAGCTCTCTTTTTAAACTTTAAAATTCATCCCCAAACCTGACACTAATGCCTCCACTTTTTCAAAGCACAAATCCCAGCACAGTTCCCTCCAGCAAGGCTGGAGCCTCCTTCCGCCTTGTCCTGGTGAGCAGAAAATGAGCTATTTATGGCCACAATCATTCAGATGAGAGTTTGGAGCCAGGAAAAGCCCACTCTGGTTGCACAAGAAGAGCAAAACTGGAAGAGCGAAGCCCAGCAAACGCAGAGCTGGGTCAGTCTTCATCCTGCTGCCCAGCTTTTATTCCCAGAGCCACAAGGGAACCCAAACAAAGATAAAACCAGGCAGATGTTGAAATTCCCTGTGACCTTGTGCTGTCCCAGCTGTGACTGACCCAGGGCAAGCCTCAAGTACCTGAGAGCAAAGCACCTACAGTTTTTTCCTGCCGAAACCCAGAATCTGTACCTGGGAAACCTGGTGTCCAACCTCTGCTCTTGAGTTTTCTTTATTCTCCTTAGTTTTCTGCTGCTGCTTCACCACCAGGACCCCTGACTCCAGGCAGCTGCTGCTGTCTGTTCTGAAGCTAGCACTTGTGTGAAAACCCAGGGCCAGGCTGGCTTTGCCACCAGCTCTATCTAGGGCAGTTTAGGTGCAATTGCATATAACTGGTTCAGATTGCCAATCTTCTCCAATTCCCCAAACTAAAAAGAAATAAATAAATCAACATTATAAAAAAAGACAGGATCTGCTGCTTGATTCTGAAGCTCACAGATAAAATCCAGGAGTTCTGAGAGGGAAAAAGTTGCAGCAAAAGGTGGCTGAAGAGGGAAACCATCAGTTGAGGGAGACCTGAGGCCACAGAGCTCTCACCGGGGGCCGAGTGGAGATTTAATTATTTTTTTCTATTCCTTCCTTTTTTTTTGCTTTTCTTTTTAAACGAACCATTTAGTTATTGGGAAGTGCTAATTTGTGAAAGCAAAACAACTGCAGGCAAAGGGTGTGCTTTGACAAATTTCCAGTATTGAGGAGGGGCGTGGAGAAGCATGGAAAAAGAGGAGAAAATAAATGTAGAACGATTGCAATGTCATGGGGGGTAAGTGGTATGTTTGAGGCAGGGGCTAAATCACTGCTAAATCACTGCAGGCAGAATTGATGTGAGACTGGAGCACACTGAGAACCGGGCAGGGGCATAAACCTAATTGATTTGAGGCTGGAGCAGGGAGTTAATTGGGGGCCAGGGTGGAACAGTAAGTAACGTAGCGCCATGATAGCCAAAAGCATCTCTCACTCCACTCCAGCCTCCTCCCTCGGCCTGCCCGTGCAGGGTGAGGCTGCTGGGAGCTGGGGGATCTCCCTGGCAGCCGAAACCACGGTTGCATTATTTTGGTTGGAGACTGGTCTCGTGTGTTTGGAGGTGGGCTTGAGCAAGTTTGGAGTGCTCACAATTTCCCTGTGCCACGGTGGACCTCGGGAGGGAGATGCTGTGGCTGGGCGCCTGTCAGCCCCAGAGCTGTTTTGACTGGGGAAGGGGAGGAGCAATGGGCTGCCAGAACAATTACCCTGGAAAAACAGGCACTTGTTCAGAGAACTTCATTCCTCCCTGAGAAGCAACGCACGTCCCCAAGGAAACCGCCTAGACCAGGTCCACAGTTATTCCTTACAAATTGTCCCTTTTTTTTTTCCTTAAGACAGTGGAACTGAGCACTCAAAATTTGAAAATGCAAAGATGAAGGTTGCCTGGGCAACTGCTTTGCACAGAATGAGGAAATGATCTTGTGAAACAAACATTAAGTGATCATGTAATTAAAGACTGAATCAAAATTCCATTGTAGAAGGAAGGAGCCTAAATTAAAGTTGACCAGGCAACTTTCAGTTTGGCATTTCCTAAATTTTAAGAACTTGACTTAAATCAACGCTTTAAAAAAAACACTTTCTCCTTTTGTATGCAATCTTAGTTTTTTTCTGCAAGGAAATTTGTGATATATCCATGTTTTGTGGCCAAGCTTACCCCTAGCCACACTGATTTTTAGCCCAGGAGCTGGAGATTACCAGCCCAAACCCTAACCTAGCACTGGGACAGAGGCTGAGACTTTCACCTGCTGACTTTGGGCTGAAGGAACAGTGTGGCTCCTCAGGTTGTTACTGTGAGCAGTCTGCCACACAGCATCAGGCAGGGAATTTAGTCCACATCAGACACACCAAGGGAAGATGCAAGGAATTGGAGTACACATGTAGAACATTCTGTCCACAGGAAGACTTCACCCAGGCCACTAGTAGTTAGAGGTTGTTTAAAACCCTCAAGAATAGTTTTTACATCCCTTCCAAACCCTATTTCTTATTTATTTATTTTTGTGGCAGTGCTTTGGTTTTAGATTTCACCCTTTCACCATTTCCATTCCCCAGCATGCCAGAGGAGAGTGGTGACTCACTATTCCTGGGGTCTGCTTCAAGCTCTGGGGCAGGAGTGTGCTCCAAAAGAGTTGTTAGCAATCTGTCACCAACAGCACAAGCAAACACCTTAAAACTAGAACATTGTGATGTCCCCTTCCATAATATGTATGAATCCTTCTAAGGAATATCTGCCATTTTGTTCTTTATGCAAAACCACAGGGGCATCTTCCAAGACATTATGATGTAGTTGCTATTTCAAACCTGTCTTTGAGACTTGCATCAGCAAACTCTCCTTAATTCATCTGGAACCACGCACACGTTTTTAGCTTACACATTTTTTAGCTTACCAAATGATACTTACACAGACCTCTACCACCCTCTTGCAATTTTCAAGGGCAAGAAGCATCTGTATATGCAGCATGTGCTAGGGCCTGGCTTTTATTATTCTAATTGTTATTGTACTTAGCTATCTGTCAATGCAGAGCTTCAATTTGACACAAATTATCTCCACAGTGGTGTGTTCCTACCGTGAGATGCTCTCACAGCTCCAAGCACGAAGGCAAAAGACTAGTTTTAACCTTCTCCCATTTGCACCCAGGCTAATTTTGCCTAATGATCTCACTTCATTAGTTTTTTTTTTTCTCTTTTGTCTTCTATTTTTATAAATCCCAGGCTATCCAAACAGCTCCGAAGAGTTATATCTAGAAATTCAGTGATATAATAAGGCAGCTACAACTCACCTTTACAGAGCTGCTTATGGACTTGGGACACCTTGGTTCTTCTCTGCCTTTCTGGGGACACTGGGACACTCAGGGCCAGCACCTGCCCAGGATTAGGGCATGTCAAACCCCAATGCTTGTCAATTTGGTCACTTTTTCCTTTGGTCACTTTTTCCTTCCCTCAGTCAATAGTCTGTCAGTGTAGACTCTTGGTTCCTGTACTGTAGGCCAACAAAATGACTGTGGGTAAGAGAAGTTCTCTAAGATCTAGGTGCCAATGCATCTTTTAGGTTGTTTTGAATAATGATAGCTATAGGAAGTTTTTTTTCATCTTAATGATAGTTGCATGAAATTCTCTTTTCCATACTCTGTGTTTATGCTGGCAGCCATGGCAGAAATTGGTGCAGTTTTGGGGTAAGGTGGCTAGAAGACCTTGTGAGATGTCTTCCACCTCTTTTGCTGTGTGTGGTGATGAGCACAAATAACCTGTTTCTAAGCAAACGTGACTCCGTGTCTGTTGAATTCAGCTTTCTACTGCTTTCATCCTTTTTCAAGGATAGGTTGGGAAGTTCATTCAAAGTTCTTCCTTTACTGTGGGACATCCCTGACATTTTCTTAATGACACAGACCAACTGGTGTGATTCAGTGACCTGCAACAGTACCTCAGCTGCATCCTGCTTCCCCATCCAGCCTGCCCCACCATCATGTCCTCATCCAGCTCCACTGTTCTGCTGCCACCAGCTGACTTCCAGTCTCCTTGCTTGGCCAGGAGTGACTTTTTTTTTTTTTAATTTGTAGGAGTGTTTTTGTTTCATGACTGCCCAAACAGTCTTACTCTTCCACTCATCATTTAGTGCCAGCCCCTCACTGCAGAGTCTGTGGCCTCCCAGCAAGACCAGCTGTAACCCATCTTTCCCATCTCATGATTCAGTTTTGCTTGACTTGTTACCCCAGGAATTTCTTTCCATCCTCACACTCTTCCTCACGTGTCCTCTTCTCCCCTGGTTAAATGAAGTTGTTTCCTTTTCTGTGTCACTCAGAGCTGGAGCTACTCGGAGAAAACCAATTCCTGCTCTTCTCTTCGAGGCCCCTCTTCCACCAGCTGGGAGCTGAAACTGCAGAAAAAGTCTGTTTTGAGTTTGGCAAAGTTATAAGCAAACGAAACAGACTCTTATAATGGGAAGTGTCATACAACCTTAATAATAGACAGTGCTATCAGCCCCACCTATAATATGTATGTGCGCGTGTATAAAAATGAAACCTGAAAACTGAACGAACATGAAAAGGCCTCGACCTACTTTCAAACTGATAGGCATGCTCCCCATCTCTAATGGAAGCAGACAGGACAGGTCTTGTACATCTCTGGCTTCATTTTGCAGCAGTGTGTTACAAATAGAGAATTATTGTGGAAGGAGTCTCGCAGACAGGAAAACCAGGGAAGGGGTTTTTGCAGGATCTCATTTGCGCTCGGGTAAAACGCACGAGGTCTTTTGAATCCCATCCACAGCCATTCAGGCAGATGTTGAAACATGTGGTGACCAAAAGCAGGTCCAAGCCTGGGCCCTCAGGTAGACAGATCTCTCTCCTAACAGTCTCAGGCTGTAGAGTTTTGGCGCCTGCTCTCCAGCTGCAACCCAGAGGAAATTTGGAAGGAGAGGAGGACTCGTAGCATCCTCTCAAGCCCACTGTCGGCTCGCTAGGAAACCAAGAGCTCTTATTCCTGGAAGCACCCTTTTGTGAACTGTCACACTCGTTTCCTTCACACGCTGGCACAGATTGCCTGCTTGACCCGAGGGCTGAAGCCATTTACATTTCTGATCTGCTCATCTCTCAGAAACCTCCACAAATTAGAAATACCATAAACCATGTTTGTTGTCGCGAGGGCAGAGAAGTCTGAAGCGAGGTCCAGGTGTCGTGTTTGACCCCGGCTGAAATACTGGTTCAAAACAGACCTGCTTTGAAGCATCTCAGAGTCTCTAAACTTCAAAGCACTGGATAATGTCTAATTGACTGTAGGTAAGTATTTCTTCACAGGAGTGCTGCTCTGCACCAGAACTCTCAAACCAAGCTTCTCCAGTGTCTTGTAGGTGAATGAGAGAACTTAAAAGCTAGTTCTAGTTCCAAAACGATTTTGAGTTGAAGCTGCATAATTGAAAGACCTTTTCCTTCTGTGTTAAGATTTCTAATGAGCTTTTTACAGATGATCATCGGTCTCTCAGCTGGGAAATGCTATAAGACAGCAAACACTGGAGACTTTATTTCCTTAATCTTTATTCTGCCTGGTAGTATCTGTGGCTTTTGCCATGGGTGTGCTCTACCCTGAGCTTTTACAGCGAGGACACGTCCATGCTTTCTGCTTTCCTGTGGTCCCAGGTCTCTCAGATGGGTGTTGAGGTGGCAGTAGTGGCTCTCTGGCTTGGGAGCCTTGGAGCTGGCCCACATGCTGTGGCCTCAAATGGGGCAGAGCTGAGAGTGAAACCCTAGAAGCGAGCTGGTAATGCTGCAAGATTGAGTGTTCAAAACCTCAGTATTTTTCTGCGATGAGGCCGTTTATAATTTACCCTCATTCCTTCCTTCTGAAAAATTCCTCTAATTCTTCCCATGTGAACAGAGAGCATGAAAGGAGCACCGAAAGTCTCCCCTCTTGCTTTCTCATTCATTTTCTTACTCTAAAGCCCTGTGGACGAAGCCTGTTCCAGGTGCAGGAGAGCTTTTCCTGTAATTTACCCATGGTATTCTTATCAAAAGTGTTACCTCCAAAGCTATTTCCTTTTAACATTAATTATCCTTTGAGCTGGCTCGCTCACCAGCACACAAAAGGGTACAAGAGGCTTTGCAGGATCTTTTTTTTTTTCCTTTTTTTTTTTTTCTTTTTCATTAAGTACCACATGTGCCTCTGTTTGCATATACAGAGTGGTTCCCCATCACCTTGAAGACATCACAGCGTGTTCTGTAGGAACCAAAGCTAACAGGTATAAAATGGGTGGTTATCGTTTGCTTATGTGCCATAATGCTTCCCATATGACCTAGTGATGAGGCTTCTGGGGCTGGAAGTGTAAGAATTAAATTAGAAGTTTAAAGAAATAATAATAAAAAAAAGAGACATAAGACACTGCTGGGATAACATCTTTCGGGATTGAACCTTCCCTGCGAGGTCTGGTCACTGGTGTGATCTTGCCCAGCAAAGGGAGTGAGGATGCTATCAGCCCCACAGGCAGGGAGGTTGCCAGCTGAAGGCATCCCGACAGGATTTGGGAGGAGATAGAGGGGTTAATCTCCTGCCCTCTTTGCCCAGAGGAATGTTTATCGCCCTGCAGGGAAGGTCTCCTCTCCTTCGGTGAGTTAAGTCAGGCTCTGCTTTGTTTGATGCTGCCCATTTGAGGAAAGCTTCTCCCTGACCTTCTGCCAGAGAGACTGATGACAAGGACAGTTTGAACTAACCTTGACATTCACCAGGGTAAATGGCTTTTTCCACAAGTAGTCAGCAAGCAAGGAGAGCCAGTCAAGAGCTAATGAATCTGTACCTGAGGGAAACTGAACAACAATTGTACTTTTAAAGAAGGAAAGTCTTCCCCGGCTCCTTCTGTGCTTAAATGCTGGAGGTTTAACTCTTCCAAGCTCCTGCCTGGGTCTTGCCATGTCGCCTTTCGGCTGATGGTGGGGAGGCCACAGGTGGAGGCCCGGGTAGGAAAACCTCAGTGGGAAAGGAAAACGTGCTCAGCCTTCTGATTGTCTTGATGCTGGCTGGAGCTGCTGCGGTCCCTCCTCTCCCCGTGGCAGGCATAACCCTCTCGCAGCCCCACGCTGCCCTCGGCAGGGGCGATGAGACTCGAGTGAGGACTGACGGGTGGTTGGGTAACTGCTGCCCAGGGGCACTGTACCCCCAAGTGCACCTTTAGAGGGGGTTTAGAGGCTGAGTTTCAGCCCCAGGCTTTGGCTTCATGGAGAGGAGCGATCACTGTGGCCGTCCCCAGAGCTGGCTCAGGTCTCAGGGGTGGGGGTGTCACATCTGGGCTGGCTTCTAGCACAGGAAGGCACCTCAGCCTGGGGTTTCCACGGGGCTATGCCCAGACCACAGCAGCAGAGGCACTCAGAGCCTGCTGGGCCCTTTTCCTGCTCAGGGAAGGAGGTTTCGTTGGCCCATATCTGGAAACAATAGAAAGAGCGTTGGTGATTGCAACATATTTCACTTCTCTCAGTACTGTCCGATGATGTATTCTTAGTCCTAATTAGGTTGTTCAAAGCCTTGTTTTTGTGAATAAGCCATCATTGTGTGAAGATTGGCCTGTTCATTCACAAATCTTGCCTGTTGCTTCGTTTAGTGTTAACTCATAAGGGGATCCCTCCTGCAGCTGGAGGGAAGGACCAGAGGCGTTGCACTAGATGGAACTTCCTGGATGGATGGAAATCAGGGTACGGGAGCTTGCAGCCCACTTTGGAGAACCTCAGTGTCACAGGAGCTCCTGCTCTTGCAAGAAGTTTGCAAGGGGACCGGCTGGTGAGGCAAGAGCCTGTTTTTTTGGGATGCTGGGGAGGTGCTGCAGCCAGCTTGTGCCTGGCAGCGCTTGGACCCAAGGCACACGGGCTGCTTGTCTGAGTCTGCTGCTAATTTGTGTGTGCATAACTCCTACTGGCTGGACTAAATCGAGCTCTGTAAAATGTATTTATTAATACTTACTTCCTAGGGCTGTTTATTTAAATGTTTGCAAAAGGCTTTGGAAGGCTAAGCAAGGGGAAAGCATGAGCTCCAGCGCTGAATCTTAAGCACTGGCAACGGAGACAACTGGCAAAAAACCAACAAGGATAACAAAAGTAGAGCCGATGCCATCTTTGTGGCTCAGTCATCTTCCAAAGGATGATCTAGAAAAAAACCTACAGGGTTTTAAGGAGGGAGTGAAACAACCCTGGGTGTTTGCTTCTGAGACGTGCCCGGGTGAGGCTTTGCCCAGGTTTCACCGCCGGGAGTGCACACGGGCGGCATCAGGGATAAACTGGGAGCACTGGAGTTAGGACGTGGTGAGGATCTGCCAGGTTTTGTGTCTGCTGAGGCTCCCGGGGAAAAAGTTGTATACAGTGGAGGAGATAATATTTCATCTCCCCGCGGGTCAGTTGATTCTCGGCAGAGTGTTCTCTGTTTGAGATTTGAGGATTTGCAGACAGACAAACTCCACAACCCAGCAAAGGTCAGTCTAAATATCAGACAGATAAACAGCACCTCCACCATAAGCACAAGTCCGATTTATGGTGCTCAGTTTACTCTTCCCTTTACATGAGAAAGTGAAACGTGTGCTTCTTCACAGGGTGGCAGCTGAAAAATTTAAAGTAACATAACTTCCTGAGGTGTTTTTAAAGAAAGAGGCTTTCCTGTAGCCCCAGTATGCTTCCTCTTTAAGGGTTTTTTTTTTTGCTCTCTAACTATTTTGCTTTGGAGAATTTATCCTTCCTGACCTCCCAGCCCTGCAGAAAAACTCAGCACCTGCTTTTGCAGTTGCTTTTCCAAAACAAGACCTTGGTAAAAATGAGTCTGTGGAAGCACTGTGTTGGCCAAGGGCCACCGGGGAGGTGTTGGACCCTCTTCCTTTACCAGAGCTCTGCTTTGGTGGCTCAACCTGCCCCTGGTAGAGCCAGCACTGCTGGCAAGCTACAGGGCAACAGATGAGCCCTCCTGCCACCTTGGCATCTCTCTGCAGCCCTGGGGCAACCTCAGGATTCAACGGGGCAAGTTTCCCACACCTCAGTCAAGAGTCCTGTGGAACGGGTGTTTTGGTAAATTAACCCCCACAGGATCAGGTTGAGAGAAGGAGGAACAAGGCATAAGATATTTTCAAAGTCTTAATTTCTGCTACTTCTGCTTAGGTAGAGTAGAAAATTAGGGAATGTAACTGTACAAAACCCACTGAAGTTAACTGTTTTGTAAAGGGTCTGCCTTTTATTTCAGTTAATAATACTTTTTGCCAGGTGAAACTCGTTGCTAGAATTCTCTTGCACCACCCTCAGTGGAGCCCACATTTCCCCATGCCCCATCTTTAAAGCACATATAAATGATATTAAAAGAGAAACCCACCTTAAACAGTACTAGAGTGGGGAAAGGGAATCACAGTAAATAAGGATCAAACTCCCTTTAATTTTCTTCTTACTGACCTCGTGGACAAGATCTATGTAATCAAACCATTCCTGTAGGCAGCAAAGGGGCTGAATGCAGATGAGGTGCCAAATATACTTTTTAAAGCTAAAATATTTTCTATTAGTCAAATAATCAATGAAAATCACATTGCATCATAAAAATAGAAAAAACAAAAGTGTTTTCACTCTTAAAGAATATCAGAACTAGGGTTTAGTTTTGTAGGGTGGTTTTATTTCTGTTTGCAGGAATCTTGTGCATCCTGTCGTCGACTGAACTTTGTTTCTAGATATTGTAGGTGTCTATACCTTGGATTCTGGGACCGATTTGCTTCTGAGCTGACTGATAGAGTAGCTATTCAGTCAATCTACAGAAAGTGATTTTTAGTATCAATGTGCACTTGATGCTGTTTAATATCTTTTTTTTTTAAGTCTGTCTCTGAATCACTCCAAGCTAAAATTTGTCAGGAATGTGTGTAGCTATAGGCTGCTTGTCAGAGATGCCAGCAGAGCCAAACCAGGTTCAGCTGGTCATTTCACCATTTGCCTTCAAATCATACAAATAGTCTGTAAAAGTAATACAAAAAATCTTTTAAACAATTAGTAAGGCTTTATAATACAATGCAATCATTGTAATGTTATGGAAGGTGCTAATATTAACTTAATTGATTTGAAGTTCGTTTGAGGAATTTGTGTTTCACAAGGACATCCCTGCAGGTTTTGAGGTCAGTAGAAGATATTTGGGTGCAGAGAGGAAGATGTCTGAACTTCCTTATCTCTTTCAGGCACTGCAGGCTTTGGAGGGCTCTGGGCAGGGTGGGTTGTGATTTTATTTTTTAAGCAAAAGGGACTTTTTCACCATTAAAGTATAAAACAAAGCTGCAGTGCCTGAAGTTCATGTTTGAAGCTTTATATTCCGTTTCACTTTTCTTTTTATGAAGATATGCTGTTTTCCCTGAAAGCAGGGCAGATTGGTAAAGAGGAGGCAGTCAAGCTAAAGCAGCAGAGTCAGGCAGAGAGGTGAGGATCACGATATTTGTGGTGGTGGACACCAAGGTGTGCATGTCTAGATCCTGGAACTTAAATCCCTCACAAGGCACGTAAGCCCCTGGGTCTGAGCAGGTCCCTCCATTGCAACTCTTACAGCTCCTTCACTTTATGAGACAGAAGAGTGACACGCTATTAAAATTGGTTATTCTAGATAGTTCACCTCAAAACACGTTGGGGATTTGATATAATTACTGGCATATTCCCGTGCTACCCACGGTCAGGGGCAGTGGAGATGCAATGCCATATTGTACTGCTGACAGAGCCCAGGGTATAGAGGGCTTCTTGGAGTTGTAATAGAAATATCATCCAGAAATTAGTTTATTTCTAGTAAGTTTTCCTAGTCATTTTCTAGTAATTAGGTCTCTTCCATGACCTAAGTGGACACAGCCTGACAATTAGGGCTGGGTGCCCATCCAATAAAGCAGTAAATAAATCTGTCAGTACGTAGGTGCTTCTGTAGCCTCACATCAATCTGGGGTGACTCCACCTTTGTAGAAATGAGCATTTTCTTTCTCACACAAAAGACCATGGGTGAAAGCAGCAGCAAATGGCAATTAAAATTTAGTAGCCATTGGAGAAAGTTCAGTTTTTAAGCTTTTTATGTGCTGGCTCAGACCCAAGGGCTCGCGAGGCAGCAGCACTGGACCTGTGCTGTTTGTGAGGTGGAGCCAGGGACAAAGTTTTATGGTACCACTCCATGTTGTCAGGAAAAGCCACAATTTCTTTCCTCTTGTTGGCGTTCCTTTGGGAAATTTTACCAGCCTTGGCAGAAGACCCTGTCAGGCAAAGGAAGGGAGGAAGAGGCGCGAGGTGTGTCTGCATCTCCGCTGCAGTGCTCGCCTGGGCTTTGCTGGTTGTCCCAGGGTTGGGGTCATGCTCTCTCCCCTGTGTGCCTCACAGGGGGACAGCCCCCTGCTGCTCCCCCCAAGTGCCTGAGCATCACCGACCTGAGCACCGCTGGGCGTTTCCATGGTGACCGTAGCTGGGCCAGTCTCCATGGTTACGGCGGTACCCCGGCTGTGGGACGGGGATGTGCTGCAGAGGGCTGGGGGTACGGTCCTGGCCATCCCAGGGCAGCAGGGCACGGGCCAGCAGGCTGGGGCCAACAGCAGGCTGGGGACATCAGGTCGTGGACGACAGCTGGAGGACAGTTTGTCACTGCTGCCAGCCTCTCAGGACGCAGAGCATCTCCTCCCAGCTCTCTCTGAGGCCCGTGGTTTCCCTGTGGGGACAGGAACTAAAGCCCAGCCCCATTAATCACCTGTCTCCAAGTATCTCCCTCTACACCACCGCGTGCCACGCAGCAGTGAGAGCAGTGTCCCACTGCCACGCAGGTGGGAATGTCCCCAGGAGGGCAGGGAAGCTCAGGAGCAAGGCCACCCACAAGAGTCACAAGCAGGTGCTTTATTTTGGTTCAGCTCATGCGATCTGAGCGTGCACCTGCTCGACCTGATCTTCACCAGACCCTGCTCACCCTGGTCTTCACCAGAGCGGCTGCTCACATGGCTGCCACCCATGTGCAGGTGCTTGAACGCCAGGAGGAGAACATGCTTAAGTGAGCAAATCTTGATGGTCAGGGATGGCTTTCCACGTCAAGAAAGGCTCAAGTGGCAAGGTCAGACATGAAAATAACACGTGCACTTTAGAAAGAGGGGTTTTATTTAAATTTAACATCAGATGTTGAAGGTGAACTTTGTATTTCTTGATTGTTGGGCAGTGAAAGGAATTATGTTAGCTGCTTTTATCCCTGCTTTAGTTCAGTTGAGTGCTGCCTGCGTTGGCATTTCTTCTGGTGTGGATGTTTCCCTGCTAAGCTGACCTGATACTAGCCACAAGATAACCTGCCAGCCATCAGATAAACCCTGGGCTGTCAGGTGCCTGGGCAAAGGCAGGGGCTAGTACTGCTTCCAAACTCCTTGTGAAGGAATGGCAATTTGTTATTTCCCATGATCTAATCGTGGTAAGGGCGAAGAGTGACATAAGTGCAACAGTAAACAGCATTAGTGTCACCGAGGGCTCTGGGAAGTGTTGGATCGTCTTCATCTGACATGGCTGGAGGTTTCTTTTTCTTTTTTGTTTTTTCTTTTGCTCAAAATGGTGTTGATGATCCAGCTTCAATCCCTACATGGCTGTTCATCTTAGTGTCTCCTGGGGTGCTAGCAGGCAAAGCATGCTCTGCTATGGGGCAGAGGAAGGCAATGGAGAGGGAGATTAACCTGGGAGTGATTTGTTTGTGCTAAAATTGATCATGCCAAGTCAGTGACAAGGATGATGAAAGCGCAGTGGAGAGGCTGATTTCAGCCCAAGCATGTGCCCATCAAGAGGAAAATCTGGCCCCTTTTCCAGCACTTCCAGCTAAACACCCTCAAAAAAGAAGCACCTCCTTGAGAGGCCCTGGAATGGAATAGGTGAAAAACTGTGGAAGTGCCAACTCTACCTCAGACTGAAGCCTCCTGGATTTCAGCACCTGATGGACTTTAACTGCACTTTAAAGCATGAAAAAGAGTTTAAGTGTATGTCCAGTTTGCTTTACCCAGCACACGAGGGTTAGAGGAGTCTGCGGCGCTCAGCAGCTTTTCAGCTCAGTCCTTATGGGTGGAGTTAAAAATAAAATCAGCTGATTCTGGGATCCCTGTGGATCCCCGTGGTGGCTCCGGAGAGAACGAGGAGACGGGGGCTCCTCGCCCTGCAGCTGCACCCCTTCCCCTCTCTCAGACCTGCTGGTGGGAAATAATCCAGCCAACGTCACCCTTATCTGCTGGCATTCCGTGCCGTGCTGGGCGTTATCGGGGGCCCGGGTGCCCCTGGCACCTGGCTGTGGGGAGGTCAGGGCTGGGGCAGGCTCTGCTTTCAGCTGGGCTTTGCCTCCCCGGGGCTCAGGCCACAGGAGCACCCACGGGGCTGCAGAGCCCTCAGCGCCGAGTTCTGTTTACTCCCTCTTTTACACACCCCTATTTCACCCCAGAGGCAGAGGGAGGGCTCGAGGGCTTGCAGAGTGAGCGTCCCCTCCACGTCCATTTTAGGACTGTGCCTCTCCCAAGCAATTTTGCTGGAGGAAGGAGGCACGGTCGGCGTGGGGCCGCAGGAGAGGTTAAAATATCGCCGTGCCTTCGCCAGGGACTTTTCTTTCCCTTATGAAAACACAGTGGCCTCTGAATGTCAGCCCAGCCTGCCTGTCAGTTCTCAGCTGCACCATGGGATAAAGCTGCTGATCCCTTTTATCCCCTTCTGGGAGTAGTATTAATAGTATATTCATTTTTGTTCCATTTATAATTCATTACTGCCCAGTTATTTGGATTTACTTGCGTTAAAAGGCATAACGAGACAAAAACTTAGCTGGTTATGAGCCCGGGGAGGAGAGGAAGGTTCTTCCCCTCCTTCGGTCTCGCCTACGAGGCTGGCAGGAGCTCGCTGCTGGGGCCAAGCTCGCTGGGTGAGCAGGGAGGTCACTTTGTCCTCAGGATGTAAAGCTTTGGAGGTCACCACAGGAAGGTCACCAAACCCATAGCAAGAGCTGAGTTACGTGTGTCCAGACTGGCATTTTTTCAGACTGGTGCACCCAAATCTCCCTGATTTTAATTGCAAATCTAGCTCCCAGTGGGTGTTTAACCCCCCCCCGCCCCCGTACAGCAGAAATACTGTTTCTAAACAGACAGGGACATGCATTTTAAATAAAAATATCTCTTTATTTTTTAGCTTCCCACCTCCCCCTCCCCTCCCCTGTTTTTATCCGCTCACTGTCGCGTAAGCGTTGGCTCTCCTCTGGGCATTGCAGGTTCAGGGCCAGAGGGTCTCCTCTGCCCACAACACGCTCTCCAGGCGAGGCCCAGATGTTCAGAGAGGGGGAGAAAAAAAAAAAACCCCGACCCAACAACAACAAAAAGCTGCGTTTTTTAAACCACCTTTA
>NW_008590123.1:0-11470 GCF_000691845.1 Merops nubicus
TATGCCTAGAGATAGTGATAAGAACATTCATGACATCCTAAGTCTGTGTTCTTTCCAGCATTGACACTTAAAGAAATGTGGTGATTAATATCTATGGAATCAGAAGAAAGATCTCAGTGTTGTTAAAATGCTCAGAAGATTGCTTGATAAGAGAAATTTTAAAGTCAATCTATTCAGCAAATCAAAGAAAAATTTAAGAGAGTAGCTAGTAGAGACTATTTGCATAAGAGAAGGTTCTGGAGGTCAATGGATGCTTGTATCTAGCAGATGAGCACTAACCAATCTAAAGGGTGAAGATTTGGTAAACTCAATGAAAGAGATGAGTGTTCATGTGTATCTGTTTATAATGCATAAGGATGAATTATGTCCCTCATTACCATCAGTCTCTACATTAAACTGTGTAAATTTAAAAAAAAAAAAAAAAAGTATGCTTCTTCAAAAGCAGCAGAAAACAAAATGAAAATTAAAAGTCCAACAACCCTACAGAGTTTTGTAGAAATGTTCTGTTGATATTCATGAGCAGTATAGAAGTTTAGCTATGTGTTCATAGTGGTTTGATGTCTCTTTAAAAATCAGTGAGTTAAACCGAGTACAATCTAACTGGTATAGCCAAACATCTAGATCATGCTCTTACTCCATATTATAATAAGTATTAAATATCTAGGTCTGAGGACTGCATACTCCAATAACAATCACTTTTCTGGAAGTCTGAATCTTCACTGCTCTCTTTTTGTCCACATTTTGAAAATGAAGATATCTGTGATGATTCTTATGTGGCATAAAGTAAGCTGTCATTTGAATACAAGTTTTATGTGTATTATTATAAAATATAAATTATAAATATAAAATATAAATTATAAATATAAAAATATAAAATAGTGGTTATAGTATTTGTGGTAGGAATATAGAAAATACAATTATCTAAAGTTATCTATCACGGAGTGCCAATAAATTGGGCAAAATTCAAATCATGACAAAAATATATATGATCTCAGGTCCACAAAACTTTACCATTTTAAGAATAATTTTTTATTTCATTCCAACTAATAATATTAGGCCTTGATATCTAACATGTGTAAGACAATAATAACAATTATTGTGAAGATTTATTTGGCTACTTCACCATCTTTCTTGACAGCCCATGCTTTCCCTATGTGTACATAATTTTTTTGTTTGATTAAAATGATACATTACTTAAAAACCCACCCACTCCATTTGTCAGCTAATTTAGAAGACTGTGATAACTGGAAGATGTAATAATGTACTTCTTTATTAATGCAGTAAGTTTCCAAGTTATATTTATCCCATTAAATTGCGATCACATCTTGATTTTTCAAACCATTTTTCAAACCGAGATTTTTCAAAAATTTGTTTTCTTCAGTCCATTTTAGAGAAAAATTATTGCTTTAGGGAAAATCTGAGTTTAATTTCAGTTCATTTGAGGTAGTGAGACAACTACAGTGAAAGCAATTTTAACAACCCTGATTTTTTCAGGCTAAATTGTAGATGGTAAATGCTGACTAAGCCTTATTGCATCACAGAGTACAACGAATTATAATCTCACAGCCACCTTCCTGAGAATCATGTTCCTGACCACATAGCTGTATCACATTCCTGAGAAAAAGATTAAAAGTAGAAAGTATGTTTTAAGCTTCTACACAGATGCAAGTAGTCACTTGGCCTTCTGTTTAATAATGAAATCTTGTTTTTGGTTTGTTTTTTTTTTTTCTGAGACATTTGTTTTTGTCTTTTATGCTGTCAACAACACAACATGATCATGTCTTGACTACTGAGAAGCAAATAAGCCTGAGCAGCAGAAGCAATCCACCTACAATAGCAAATCCAAACTAAATGAGTCTCATTCCTAATGCATTCTACCTTCCAGAGCTGTTTTGTTACTAAATTGCTTTGTGTACCCAGATAAATTCCAACATGGTTTGGTTATCTCTATTTTTTAATGCAGTGATCAGCATAACCACATTAAGTATAATTGAAAGAGGCAACAGTTGCCTAATTGAAAAAGGCAACAGTTACTATTTTAAGTAGGATCCTCTTTCATGCACGTTTCTAAGTGAAAGTAATGGTTTTAGACATCTCATTATCAGTAGCTCGTGCAGAGCAAGCTCTCTCATTAGTCTGAAACATGGCTGTGGGTTTATCGAGGAGTTCGAAGTGTCCAAGTGTCTGAAATCAAATGGAAGGGATCCATTTTGAAGGTATCTAGACTTAATTAAGCCCAAATTCAGTTGTACAATTAAGCCCAAATTCAGCTGTACAATTCTTCTTGCCCCATTAAACAGCAACTACGAAGTCATTAAATGATCATAAAGACTCATGTATTAATGTAACAGAATACTGAAGTATAACAGTTCTAAAAATGCTGAAAGTATAGTCCTGCAGTTCTACTGCAGAAAGCAATTGCCCCATTTGAAATAATATTGTATTTTAAGCTTAGTTTTGGAGACAAGCTAACTAGAATGTGAAGTTTTGTATTTAGTAACCTCTGCAGATAGAAAAGCAACAAAAACGGGACATATCCGTACTTCTTTGACCTCAGGAATGCTTTTCAAGGCACCTGACACTGCCAAAGCTTGATATTCCCTGGTGTTAAGCAGAGTAAAAGGAAAAACAGTTTTTAATATGGAATCTGGGCTGAAACTTCACAGAATTATTTATTAGACAACAAGAGTTTCTTTTGCAGGTAAAGAAAAATTTTATAGCTCACATATATTCAGACAAAAAGGCTGACAAGACCAAGAATTTTGGGTAAATGAAAAATTTATACAGATTTGTAGCAAATTCCAGTATGCCTCTGTTTAGGTTATGTCTTGACTAGAATGAGTAGGACTAAATTCTGTGTTAGCCCTTGTAGCTAAATGGTTTAGAGCTAAGGCTACCAAGAATCTTTTTTTTGGCACCAGAAAACAAAACAAACAAAACCACACAACCCACAACAACAAAACACAAAGCCAGCACATTTGGTAATTTGAGTGGTTAACAAAAGCAGAAACAAAGTTCTGCTCTCTACCAGCCAATGGACATCATTATGTTTACTATCCGTCTACAGTGATATTTAGATGACATAGATTATTTACACAATATACATTATGTACTTGTGTCATGGTTACAGGGGCTGGGACCAGTGTATCCTTATGTGGGTAGTACCAAAACTATGTATTCTATATTCTCTATGTCAGTGCTCATGGGCTGTTAAGAAAATCATGGGTAGCAGCTGCCCAGGACAGACCTCACACCCCAGGCTATAACAGATAAGGAAAGAAGTTCAAGGTCAGGGGAGATGTTAACACCTTTCCCACCCAGCAGGAGGAGTCCTCCCTGTTAATGGGCCCATCCATGCCTCGCCCCATGACTCATACAGAGCTCCCCCCAGGAGCTATTTCTGTTTAATGGACCATCAAGGACCCACTGCATGACTCATAGACTGATATCAACCCATTGTGAGATGCTCCACCCAGGGGGAGGAGCCAAGTGCTCCCACCTGGATATAAACTGGGGTTCAGGACAGCACAGGGGGCCTTACCCACTGGATTTCCAGAGGACAAGAGCTACCAGATCTTTTATACGAGACCACTGTTTCATCTGGACTGCTACCACCACCCTAACTACAGAGTATCAGGTTGTATTCTGACTCTGTCTGTGGTTTTCCTTTGTATTATTGCTTTTATTTTTTTTCCTTATTAAATTGTATTTCTGACTTGGAGTCTCTCACTGGTTTGTTTTCAAACCATTACAACTTGATACACGATACAGACGATATAGGTATAGAATCAGTGATTTTCCACAATTCATTTTATTTTAAAAAAAATACATAGGGCTGAGTTCCAGACAAAAGTAGAACAAAATACCAATAAATGTTTGCTTTTGATTATTTTCTCAATGAAATCATATTGATTTTTCACTTTGAAATTATTTACAGATTCCATTTTTGTTTGTTCATTTGAAAACACTTTGAAATCAAAGGAACATATGATTTATGATCAAGCAAAACATTTTCTTAAATCTATCTTTTAGAATGCTACTTCTAGGCTGAGATAGTTGCATCTGTTATCTGCAGCTATATGTAAAGCATCATAACTTGGAATAAAGAAATTTTCCGGGGGGTTCTCCCCATATTTTTTTATTCTTTGTTCTTCTTGAACAGAAATAAAGCAGAATAATCACAAGAACAATCCATGACTCTACCAAGCAAGTGGATCAGCCAAAAAGAGATGTCTAGAAACTGTGAGCTCTATCAAATGCTTTGAAGAGGGAATATTTAATCTTCACTTCCCCCAAATGTTAAAACAGGTGTGTTAAAGATGGGTGTGCTTTATCTACCTCAATTTTCAGATGTTAAATACCTGTCACAAACTAGGAAATCAGACTAATTTAATCTGACTCTGATTCTCTGAAGTTATCTAGATTACATCAGGGAGGGTTTATCCTGATCACTGCCATTGCTGATAGCTCAGGTACAGCAGAGACTGGCTGGAGTGTGTACTTCTCTTGTGATCTTGCCTCTTGCAGGGTCCAGCACTGACAAATTAGTGGTTGGTATCTCAGCTCTGCAAGCCTGCAACTGGCTTCCCAATAGCAAGACAATTCTCTGGTGTGTATCTCCATCCTATTTCATTTTATGTAATTCAGTCTTATCTGGCAAATCGGTGACTACAATTTATAAAACTTTGCATGTTCAATAAGATCAATACAGTAGCTTTTTGGGGTGGGAAGGGGTCAGAATTTTTTTCTCACAGTTGCCTTAGACAACGTATGTCCTTTGTATTGCAGACCTTGATTATTTTCAGTGGTACTTTTACTTAACTGTGTAAACAAGAATGAGCTAATTCCTATTTACTGAAGAGAGAAGGTAATCCCTGTGGCATAGATCACAGTGATGACTACAGCAGGTGCTTTTCTGATGTGCAAGCCCTTTGCTTCCTTTAGAGGAAGTAAATACATTATTATCTTCCCGCTCTTCTAACAGTGAACTGAAAAAATCCTCTGGGCTACCTGCTTAGTAAGTTCCAGTGTATTCTTTGATAAGTTCAACAATTTCTGTGATTCCAGGTGAATAGCTAGTAAGTTAAGATGTTAAATTATTTGGGAAGATACTATCATTTTAATATATATTTTGGTTTTTTTAGGGGAAAAGTAAAAACTGCAAGATTGCCTCCTGACAGAGAAATAGGTCACAAGCTCTAATGCTTCACTCAAAGTCCTGAAAAGGAGTTGAAAAGGCTATAAAAAAACTGAATCTAAAAAAAAGATTAATATCTGGCAAAGTTCAAGGCAAGTAAAAGTACTTTTTTTTTGTAAACAGATTGTGTAAACCAGCATATGATTAGATGATCTAGCTGGGTAATATAATTAAGTTTGTGGAGCAATGCATTCATCTTACTTTTTGACTTATCAGCTCCACTTAGTTACTGAGGACACCTTTGCCTATGAACTATGCACAGAGCTTATATCAACATCGATGTCATGCCTATCTTCACAGAACCCATGCTGCCAACCACCAAGGAAATTATTATTCATTATTTAAAATTCCTAGGCATCAAGGACAATCAAGAAGCTGTTGAGCTAAATAGAGGGAAAAAAAACCAAAACAGTATTGTTGTAAATGAAACTGCTTTCCTGTGTTGAGGCCAGTCACGACTTGGTCCTGACCAAACCAGCCATCAGTCATTCTGCTGCTCAGGTAACTCCAGTCTGCTCTAAGCCCTTTTGCTGCTGTTAGACACGTCTATGCTACTCTGCAGTGGACATCCTTACCCAATTGCAGACTTTCCTCACACTAGAAAATGCATAAGAAAAGTATTATCCATATAGACCTATCCTAGATTTTTTTTTTTTTTAATTATTTTAACAAGGATTTGATCACATCACCTACTACTTTAGGTATTTCACGTTGCAAATATTCTCAAACAAGGTTTATTTTCTGAATCCACTTTCCCTGTCAGTCTCAGGACTTTACCACAGTAAGCCTTTCTCCTGGGTAATTCTCATTCACTGAAAGTCCCAAGAAATTAATTTTCTTTGTTTTAAATGACCGCTTCACCCCAATACTCAGCATAAGAATCCAGATCAAAAGCTGTTTAAATGAGGTAAATTCAGTGAAAAATTGTTAGAATGGTAAATAATGCCTCTCCTATAGGGACAAATAATAAGAGGAAAAGCAAAAAGAGAAAACTGTACATCAATGATATACAGAAAGTCACCTGTTAACCCTTGTTTGTTGACAGCTTCTGTATGGCACATCCTCTTTGCAACTTAAGCAGCCTACATCAAAAGCTAGGAAAGCTCTTATCCGAAATGAAATATTCTTAAGTAACATCCTTCAATGTGAGTATTTATTCAAGTAGGCAGTTTAGCTGTCTATTTTTTTAAATTTATGCATTAGTGAGTTCGACTTCTCAGGTCATAGTCCATCGTTGATGAATAGACTTCTTATTGAAGTCTTACACTTCCTTTGCAAAAGCAAAGATTTCACTCTAGAGGGAGAGACAAAACAGCCTAATTTTTCATAACTGACCCATCTGTCTCTAGACTGTGGCTGGTAGATGAAGGAACACACTTCCTAGGTCTGCATTCAGATGCATGTACAGCAAGTGCTCATGAGTGGTTGTGATTCACCATCTGTGGAACTGCTCACTGAGATAATACAGGAAGAAATGCATTTCTGAACTGCATGACCCTCAAAAGCCACACGTGGCTGTTTGTCTGCACAAGTGAAGGTGAGCATTACAGTAGTCAGAATAACTGGGACAATAAAATTGAAATTGCATCAGAGGTAACTGCAGCTCTGTGGGAAAGGGCGAAAAAGGTGATGGTCATGCAGGGAATGAGAGAGGACTGCAAAGAATTAGAAATGTTTTGGTACAAGACTGGGACTGTGGGACAAAGCTGGAAGACTTCAAAGAGGTTTGGGGTTGAAATAGTCTGAGCCCCCACCTCCTGAATGTAAACTCCCCTTTGGCTCTACACTTTCTCTGCTGTTTTTCTGGTAGAAAATCTTCTGCAGCCCTGGGACCCTTACTCACCTTACCAACTTGGTGCAACCACCTAACCACAATTACAGCTTCTCTCACAAGAAGTATTTTCTATCTCCCACAACAGCACCTCCTGTATCAGTTAGGCTGTGACAAAGGAGGAGAGAGGTAGCTGAGTTGAGGGTTTTTTCTTCCTGCTACTTCTTGTCATTGCAGGACCACTAGCTGCTGCTGCATACCATATTACTACCCCCTGGGAGTAGCAACCATGCCACCCACACACAGCTACCTGTACCCCAAGCAACATTTTTCCCAGGTGCATGCAGAGAGGTTGTTCACACTGCAAGAGGTGATCCCCATCTGTGGCAAAACAGAACTTCCTTATGCAAATAGCCATTCAGAAAACCCGACCTGTTATTCATATCCAATCAAAAAGTAATTTCTTTGTAGAAGAATACAGTGTTGAAACTCAGCAGGTGGTCCTCTTACAACTCAGTGAAAGGAGGTTTTTAATAGATGCTGAAAACAACCACTTTTTAAGACTCTTTTTTTTACCTGCAAAAGAAACTCTTGTTGTCTAATAAATAATTCTGTGAAGTTTCAGCCCAGATTCCATATTAAAAACTGTTTTTCCTTTTACTCTGCTTAACACCAGGGAATATCAAGCTTTGGCAGTGTCAGGTGCCTTGAAAAGCATTCCTGAGGTCAAAGAAGTACGGATATGTCCCGTTTTTGTTGCTTTTCTATCTGCAGAGGTTACTAAATACAAAACTTCACATTCTAGTTAGCTTGTCTCCAAAACTAAGCTTAAAATACAATATTATTTCAATTTGAAATAAAACATCTTAAAGTATCTTTACTTACCTGATATGATTGGAAGGATGCAAACTGTGGTTAAATGCCCATATCAAAATGATTCAGTTGGTTCATAATGGCAGTAATAAAATATGAGCCTGTTCCTTTAGCATTACCTTATTTTAATATAAGTCAAAGAAGTGAGCATAAATCGAAGCAGAGTTGCACTGTATAAATTATGAAATAGGTAAAATAATTCCTGTAATAAGTATTAAATTTCAAAAAGGGGTAATTCTGTTAAAAATAAATCAATCAGTAGCATAAGCATAAAATGTTTGCAGATGGCAAAGAATGTCTGGATACTCAAGGCAAATGTGCAGTGCATGATAAGGTCTATATAATGTGCAAAAGGCAGTTCTTAAAACAAGAAAGTATGTTCTTCAGGAAGCAGAAAGCGTGTTCACCTAAGAGAAATAGAGGAGGATTAATGATTTTTTTCAGGTTATATGCAAAAGCATAGTAAATCAGGAAGAAACAGGTTTCAATTATCAATTCTCTAAACTCAAAGAGTACTAATAACATTTCTAAATACTTATACGGTTGGAAGCCTGCCTCTAAGTGAGGGATAAATATTTAATTGTGACATAAAAAGACCATTTAGTGGTCTTTATGATAAAGTCACAGCAGAAAACCAGATGAACTATTTGGGTCAGTATTCCCTATTTTGAGGAACAAAAAGATATTCCCAGACCAAAGCCATTTCTTGTTCAGGTCAGAGGTACCATCTCAAGCATAAGTGTCACTAGAACAGATTTCAGAATGCACTGACAAAGTGAATAGCAGCAAACTGCCAAGACCAAATCATATCTGCCTAAAAGTACCAGGGAAATCCAATATAAAATTCCCATACCATGACCTATGCTATGTAACCTCTTTCTTAAGTATCATTGAGTAACAGCAGCAAATATAATGCCATTTTCTATTAAGGGTTCTGTAAGAAATAGTTGCATAAGATTGACTTACAGACTAGTCAGACTTCTTTAAACTATGGGAAACAATATAATTAATAACTGAAGCAAAGAAAACAGCAGAGGAAGAGCATTTTCTCATTTTGTTTTCAGAAAGGAGTCACAAACCTTATATTTTCAGGAATTTGCAGACATGTAGGAAAGCATGATCCTTCCAACACAACAGAATTCAACTACCAAACTACTTTACCAGAAACTCTTAAGAAAACAATGTTGGCAAAGAATAAGAGAAATGATCTGAAGTAGTAATAACCAATACAGTTCTGACTGAGCTTTTCTCTGCCTTTCTTAAAAAAAAGATATTGTAAGACTACAGAAGGTGCAAAAACAGATGAGCAAAATATGACATGGTATCTAGAGAAGATGTTTCTAGAGATTTCTGGAAAAGCAGCAACTGTGGGATACAGCAGTGGTGAATGAAATCATGAATGGGTAGAAAGTGAGTAATGTGTATTAAGTGAAATATTTGACAAGTTTAGTCAGAATAAGTATTTCTTTGCACAATGCATTAAGAAAGGTCATTAGGAATTGCAGATGTCAAAATTATAAAGGGGATTAAAAGGGAGCTATGTAAATTCATGAAAGAAAAAGACTTAATATTGCAAATTCTGGCTTCCAGTCAATGGATTTCCAGAAACTAGGAAATGTGCCAGAGAAAATAATACACACGTCTTGCATATATTTCTTCCTTCAGCATCTCCTATAAGCAAACAGGTACCAGAAAAGTTGTAAAATATGGAAGACAGACCTGTGGTTAGAGAGTACAGCCATTTTTATATCTAGTTGCACCATAAACTCACAAAACAGGGCCATAAAACATTACTGTCTTCCATAGGGCAGGCTATTTTGACAGCCCATTCTGCAGACAAAATAATCTTGGTACCCAAAGACAAACTGTTAGGGTCACATCTCTATTCTTTGACGTTTCACACATTGACACTCCAGGACCAGAATAACTGCAAGTAAACTGCTGGTAGAACTGAGTGAATCATGAAAAACTCTCCTGTGAAGTTGCTCAGTGCATAAGACTTTCAGCTGCTAACTATCCTTGTTTATGGTTCTCTGAGCCTTCAGATAACTGCTTCTTTTTAGAAAAAGAACTGTGAATTACCTTTTTTGTGTGTGTACAATGTGGGCAGTTGTATTCAGAACACTATAAAAACACTGAAAACATTCAGAGAGCCACACAAAATATTTGTTGGTGAAGTTGACGTATTGCAGTTCTGTAATATATATTAAAATAAAAACAACAGAAAGACTCAACCACCAATCTTTCTGTTACCCTTAGCTGAGGGCAAAGTAGCTATTCTTAGGTTTGATGTATGAGAAACATACTAAATATAGGAAAAGAATAGTAAGGTTTTTAAAGTGGTCTGTTGACATTTGTGAAGTTCTTGTGCTTTTTGATTCATCCCTTGCAGTGTCTGTAAAAAATCCTAATTTCCAGAAGAAGCTGAACCTAATTCTGAGAATTAGGTATGAGTCTGGGCACTCAGCTCCAACTCAGCAGCTTCTGAAAAGTTGTGCTGCTCCCCTTAATCACAGAAGAGGGATGAAGAGAAAATTTCCTCAGCTTATTACTGTGTTTTATGCTGTACTCCTCAAAGCTTGTACATTCCTCCTACTGAATCAGACACCATCCTGCAGGAACTGCTCATAATTTCATCGTCACACACTTAATGGAGTAGACACTACAAAACCTAAATAATACATCATGAACACCAAATACTTAAGAACTCTGTCTACAAATGGGCAGAAAAATAATTTGTAAAAGCATTTCACTGACAAATTTATAAACAAATTTCAAAGGGACTGTAGTTGACAGTTCTGCATTTTGAATATGATTTTGTGACTACCTCTTGAGGCCAGTTTGAGGGGTAAAACGCGACTAATAGAAGTGACAGTATCAGTGTACTTGTGTTTTGTGACTAGATGAACAGATTATGATTAGAGCAACCTGAACAATTTACAGGTCAAATGAATTATTTGCTACCAACCAGATTGTCAAGCATCAACCAGAAGCCTTCAGCTAAAGAACAGCTGTTATGAATACAGCTAATCAGTAAACAGTGTTGCCCTTACTTCTAGACATATTTTTTAGCTTCTTATTAAAAAAAAAAATCCTTCCAAAACAGGAATTCTATGTGTAACTTTTTCTATTTTAAGTACAATTTGGATATTCCTCAGAAGGCAGATGTCTTTCTACATGCAATGCTCTGTTCAAAATCAATTTTTCAAGAAATATTATGATGTAATTTTTTAACTGGCCTAACTTACGTAGTATCCCCTTGAAGGTCTCTGATAAAATTAGATTCACAACTATCATACACAGTAGGTACCTCAGTGTACTTTTCTCACTTAACAAAATAAGCCAAAAAAAATTCTCAGGAAAAGAAATTTAAAGCCTCCAGTATAACAAATCTTCCAAGGGTGTCTGCCAAAAGACCAGATGCTCTGGCTAGGAAACAGATACAATTTTTGGTACTTGCCAGCATTTTCTGTTTGATTTTCTTTCCACCTAATAGTGAAGAATTAATTCAAATATTTGTTTGTGTTAGAATGAGAACTTTTAAAACAATCAAAAAAATATTTAGAACACAATGTTTTCTTAATAGAAAAAAAATAATAGAAACGTATTTTAAGATTTATATCAGCAGG
>NW_008590123.1:11501-32862 GCF_000691845.1 Merops nubicus
TTCAGAATGTTTTACTAGCAACACTATATGTTCCCAGTCTAACTGACTTTACTATGCTGTTAAAATAGTGCAGTATCATACCAAGAATATCCATATTAACAGTTATAAAATCCTTTTATAGACAGCTGTCGAAAAGACAGACATTGGTGTTTTCGAAGTAGTGACATTTTGACCAAACCCTCTAGGAGCCACTGAAAAGTGGGCTTATTTGACTTTTATACACCAAAACTCTCTGTATTCTGTAATCGCAGGTCCTAATTTAAAAGAAAAAGGCTTTAATTGAATATTTCTTATAAGGCATAATGATTAAATGCAAGGCAGAGTACTGTTAGGTTTAATTTTCCTCATTCAAACTTTTCACTGAAGCAAATCCCGTGTAGACATTCTGTCATATGAAGAATTTATTCTACAGGAATATGTCTGCATAAAGATTATAGAAACCAGTAACATAAACAGTGAAAGAAGAAATACTTTCATTTATGTATTTCCTTTGATACAAATTTATGGCCCTGCATATCAAATCCTCCTCAAATTAAGAGCAAATATTATTACAGTAAGCATGTAAATCAAAATTACAGAGTATATCCAATGTGATAAATTCATCCCACTGCTTTATCAACGAATACAATTTTAGAGGCAACTCAGTTAAAGTCACTACGAAAACAACAGAATAACTCATGCTATAGATTATCAAATATTAATTAGAAACAGATCCTTCAAGTATCTGAAAGTCCCTCTGTGCCCTATATGCATTGAACTTTGGCATATTTTGCCTCAAGTGCAGTGAAAAATCCTCATCAATTTGTCTGTTAAACTCAGTAAAGATATTTCTCCTTAAAGATAGGTAACACAATTTCTAATCCAGAAAAAAAAAAAAAAAAGACAGAAATTGTTTCATTCTTAGTACTTTCTTTACATTATCAAAAAATAAGTGCTAACACTCAGTAGAAAAAAGCTGCCTCACAGAAATTACTGCTCATCCCTGGAAGAGTAAAAGATCCTTCTGTTTTAGAAAGGCTGATAAACTGGAGCGGTTAATTAAGGAGAAATACATCAAATTCCAATTGAACAGCCAAAACCAGTAATCTTTTAACCCACACAAAGTTTGTATTAACTGTCTTTTCTTAAGCCAAACATTTAGAGTAGTTGAACATTTCTGATAGCCTATGTATATGAGCTTGCTAGATGTAATACATCTAGAGTTCTCCCTTAGAACTCTACATCCATTGTATCCATTGCATGGGAGGAGAGACTGCAGCTAGAGTGGGAGTGTCTAATCACCTTGTTGCGTGCAAGGAAGTACAGCTTTCAGCCTTCTTCAACATCACTGTCCAAAACAAAATCACATGTTGTTACACTTCTGCCTGTAGTCTAGCTCATTTCTTTCTTGTAAACAGTTATTGATGAGTAGTGCCTATTCCAGGAGCCTTCAGCACCTCACCAAGGGTGACTTTCAAAGAGGTTTTTATCCAAGGTGAAGACAGCAGACAACACCCAAAGCCTTGCCTCTCCTAGACAGCAGGAACCCTAGCAGAAAGCTTTCAATGTCTGCATATTGTTGGCAGATGTGCACCTCATCAATCTTGGGTTAAAGTACTCATGCAACTCTCTCTGGTATGTGTCTGAAGGCTTAAGGAACATGGCAGCCTATGTGCATAATCTACGTATGCCTGAGTGGTGACAGATGCTTCTAGTGATATCTTTAACAGGACCTCTTCATCCTTATATGAAACACAAATCCATTACCCAGCTCTTCTGTTACATAAACCTGGTAAAAAAAGCAGTAAAGACCACAGCAGCAGTGGTGTCAGAGCATCATTAGAGTAGTTGCCAGGGAGAAAGAAGAGAAAAAGCTTACAAGAAAATAGTCAATGACTTCCCTAAATGACAAAACATTTAGGAGTTTTTTTTTTTTTTAGGAGACTTAACTTAAATAAAATATCTAAGTACAGCAGTTACCAAGAAGTATCCCTTTTATTATTTTTTAAATTTATTTCTGTAATTATATACATTTCTCTTGATCATAAAATGATTACTGAATTAATAATTTCTTTCAAGAAAACAAGCTCTTATAAGTAATAGTGCAATTCAGTATTTATGAAGAGCTGATCTTCCAAAAGAAATACAGTAACAGTAAAAACATTTGTCACCACTCAGCCATGGATGAATTATTAATTTTTTTAGGAATGGGAATATACTTGGAAATAGAAAGGCATCTAGCCATTTTTCTTTTGAGGAATTTGCCTTTTTTCTCTATTGCTAGTAAAAAATCCAAAGCCTCCATAGTCTATAAATCCCTCTTTTTGTTGTTCTTATTGCTTTTGTGGACTATGCACAAAACCAAACTGAACAGAAATATAATGAGAATGTCTTACTGTTTAATTCTGGCTGACAGTAAAAAAAAAAAAAAAAAAAAAAAAAAAAAAAAAAAAAAAAACCCCCCCTGTTCACAAATTTTCTCTCCAACATCGGCCAGCTTTGCAAGAATGTTCCTTGCCTAAAGACACATTCCTGGGCAAAGGGCTGCAGGATGACTGTTACTGATGAAAGCTTTGCTCTTTAGAAAAAGAGGCCTATGGTATCTGATAATACTAGAAATACCTACAAAGTTTAAAAGTGAAAATAAGGAAAACCAACAAAGTGATTAAGAAACTACTTTGCAGTCATGATTTTTGCAGATCCTAAAAGCATCACTGTACTGTGACTGAAGGATCATCATACTTCACCTTTTTTTTGCTAGGCAGTTAGCAGAAATGTTACAACTGTTATTCCAAAATTTTCTTCTCTCAGTTCATGTTTCAGTCACTGAAGAACTTTATTTTTTTTTTTTTTTTTTTAAGAAAGATAACTTAACAAATACCTAAGATTGCAGCCTCAATACACTCTCTAATTTGTTAAGGTGAACTTGTGGAAGTAGTAAGCAGTGAATTGTCTATTAGCTGTGTATATACTAATAAACTAAATATGCCCAGCCATATCACTCTCTGTCATTGAGGTCAAGGCATGTGTAACAGGTCCATATGGTTTAATTTAAGAAACCCCTCAAAACAGTGTGAACATGCAGTCTTCCTTCTGGATGTGTGTAGTATAGTTTTAATTTCCATAGAAAAACACTAGTTGAAATAAACTAAAGTAATGGCATGGAGCATGCTAACAATTTTACTGTGCAAGAAATTGAGCTCCTACACTGTAAGAATTCTCCTGACACATTTTATTTTTCTGGGCTGAATGAAGTCCATCAATCTTTGGACCTCTTCTGCTGATCGCTTGCCCAACATTAAAGGATGCTGTCATTAAAAGGCAGACTGGCAGCCAAATTCCTCCCTCCACTTCTACATCACACACCAGAGATCCAAAGTGACAGACAACCAGAGAGAGGAACAAGTCAATGCACTCACCCACTGTAATGGACATGAAGAAGGGAGAAAGCTGGCAAGAAGCCAAGCCATAGGCAATGGTAGCAGTCAGGCCATGAACCCAGTTATAGAGTAGGGACTCAGAGACAGCCTCACGTTCCAACACAAGCCATCCTGAGAACTCCACTTGCCATAAAGAGTCAGGGAGGCTTTCCAACAGCCAGAATACCTACACCCACTGCAAGCAGAGTCGCTTCTTATACAGGTGGCTTCTTGCCCCACCTCTGAGTTCATGTGGAAGGTGGGGGCACCTGGTGGTGATCTCCTAATCAGTTCCCACTCAAGGCTGGCCAGACCCTGGGTGAAAAGCAGTCAGGAAGGTCTTTCTTTCCTGGTTGTGGACATCATCCATATGCCAACCCTCATTCAGGGCTGGAGGTTTGAATCCCAGAACTTGAGACCCACAACCCCACTTTAGCATCTGTTATTTTCTTTCTAAATTGGACAAAGTGAAAGTAGTTTAGTAGGATAAGTCATCATGTTTAAACAGCTTTAAATTTATTCTTCTGTCATGCTAATTTTTAAGAGGTTCTCTGGTTCAGACAAAGGGAATAGCATGGCTTTCAATGTAGAGCCATTTCTACCAATATTTCTTCATCATTTGTTCACTCACAGAATAGCATGGAGATCTTCGCTGCTGCAAACTGGAATGAGCTGATATCAGGAAGTTATATTAAGACTGAAAACTAAATGTTGCAGATCCTGTTTGTATCAATGATAAGTGAAAATAGAAAAATAGATGTTAAAAATTGAAACTGAATTGAAAAAAAATTACTAAATCATAGAATAGAATCATAGAATGTTTTAGGCTGGAAGGGACCTCTGAAGGTCATCTGGTCCAACCTCCCTATACAAGCAGGGACATCTCTACCTAGGTCAGGTTGCCCAGAGCCCTGTCGAGCCTGACCTTGAATGGCTCCAGCGTTGGGACCACCACTACCTCTCTGGGCAGCCCATTCCAATGATCTATTACTCTTATATTAAAGATTTTTTTCCTAATATGCAGTCTAAATCTATCCTTTCCTGGTTTAAAAACATTACTCCTTGTCCTATCATTACAAACCCTCTTCAATAGACCTTCCCTGCCTTCAGGCCCCCTTCAGGTACTGGAAGGTCACTATAAGGTCCCCCTGGAGCCTTCTCTTCTCCAGGCTAAACAGCCCCAGCTCCCTCAGCCTGTCTTCATATGAGAGGTGCTCCAATCCCTTGATCATTTTGGTGGCCCTCCTCTGGACTCGCTCCAGTAAGTCTACATCCTTCTTGTGCTGGGGGCTGCAGAACTGGACGCAGTATTCCAGGTGAGGTCTCACCAGGGCAGAGTAGAGGGGCAGAACCACCTCTCTTGATCTGATGGCCACAGTTCTTTTGATGCAACCCAGGATGTGATTTGCCTTCTGGGCTGTGTTTGCACATTGGTGGCTCATATACAATTTTTCATCCACCAGCACTCCCAAATCCCTTTTCACAAGAGTGCTCTCCAGTATATCCTCTCCTAGCCTATACTGATAATGCTGGTTACCCTGGCCCAGGTGCAGGACCCTGCACTTGGCCTTGTTAAACCTCCTAAGGTTCATCTGGGCCCACTTTTCCAGCCCCCTCTGGATGGCCTCCCATCCTGGCATATGAACCGCACCTCCCTGTTTGGCATCATCCGCAAACTTGCTGAAGGTGCACTTGATGCCTCTGTCAATAGAATTCATGAAGATATTAAACAACACTGGTCCCAACACAGACCCCTGAGGGACACCACTTGTCATCATCCTCCATCTGGACATCGAGCCATTGACCATCCAGACAGTTCTTTATCCACTGAACAGTCCACCCACAGAACCCACAGTTCCCTAACTCAGAGATTAGGATGTTATGTGGGACAGTGTCAAAGGCCTTGTCCAGATAGACAACATCCATACGTCTTCCCTTGTCAACTGATACAGTCACTTCGTTAAAGAAGTGATTACACATCATAGAAGTGACTAGAATATTCAGATAACTCTAATTTGGACATGTCTATTGTCACCAATACTTCAGTACAGAGTAAATTCTTTTTATTGAGGAGCTAGACACACTAGCCATTACTGAATGCTACCTGTAGGAAGGGTTAATGGTACTCAGAGACAATCTGCACATCAGGTAGGTAGTTGTCAGTCTTCATGAAGCTCTGGGAATGTGAAAGTAAATACACCTACTTCTAAATTCATCAGTCTTCACAAACTGTACTGTACTGCTTCTTATTACACCTTTAATTTGTGCTAGCTAATGTGAATCTTGGGGAAAAGAAAAGCTCCTGCAAATCAACTTGAATATTTTTATTAAGTCAGCCCTAAACAAAGGATTAGAATGAGGACTCAGTTAATTTCTTGGTTTCACTTTTCTTTGTGTTTCTTAACTCTTCTTCAGGGAAATCTGAATAAACTTAACAATGTTCCTAAATTTGAAAATATAGTTTGAGAGCAACAATGTGATCTGTGAGCTCTACTCCACTCGAGAGATTTGCTTTTCATGGTATCAGGTGTTCAAGACATAATAGGCAAGCTGTTTGAATCTGATATATCTCTTTCGTCTAATCTAAGGAAAAAAAAAAAAGAAGATTATTCCTTTGATTAGAGGAATGTTCTTCAATACAAAGAATGAAAGTCTAGGTAATGCTAGTAGTTAATGAAGTATTAAAACTACCTAAAGTGTAGTTAATTATGGTCTGTGGAGTATCCTGGATTTGATGGTGATTCATTAAGAGGAAAATGAGCCGAAGGAATACAGTGTAGGAATATTTTTTTATATACTCAGTTATTAATGAGACACTTTTAATTCAATAGATTTTATAGGTAAGTATTGGTAAGTACTTATATTCATCAAAACTTTCCTCATCAAAACTAAGGATAAGAATCAATTGAAAATACCATTAATGTATTTCAAGTCTGTACTTGTTTTCAAATGTATTCTGGACTACAAATGAATTTATGAATTTCTGATCAAATAAATTCCATCATCTTAATTATTTTCAGCATAATTTTTACTGAAAGGTTCCATTGGAGTATTAAAAGTGTCTGTTAATTATCCTGATTAGTAATTTCACCTGCAAAATTACTACTTGTCAATATACAACAGCTAGAGCTTTAATGAACTTCTTATGATTTCAATGGAACCAGGGTAATCAATCATGTCTAAGAATCAATACCTGATAACAGCAGAAATTTAAAAAAAAATTACAGCTATTTTAAGAGGTGTCAATACTGTAAAGAAAATAATTAATGGCTATCTTTATTAAATCATCCTAAGTAGTCAAGTATTCTTTAAAATGTTTTACTGATTTGGTTACACCAACAATGTAAAAATTGAAAAAAAAGGAGGCTTTTTAGAGTATAACACGATATTACATGTTGTCTAGACATTTTCATTGTTACTGTAAGAAGATTGCTGTCATAATGGCCAGGATTTAATGATATCAGCTGGTTATATTGCAAAGGTCAGGGTAAGTAGTCAACCTCATGTTGCTTTTGACTGAAGAAGTTCTTTGACAAGAAAAATGCTTGCTGTTTTTCCAGCTGGCAGAATCCAACAGACATTGGTGGTCCTAGACTGTTGACTTACAAGACAGTAATTGAATGACATAGCAACCCTACATTCTACAGCAGCACTACCTGATAATTAATTTCATTCTGTGAAGAATTCACTTTCAAGAGCTGTAATGAGCCAAGCTTCAGAATTACAGAATATACTTTATTTTTTAGCAAGAAAAAAAAAAATTTAAAAGTGCATTTTTCATTAGTCCTGACAGGAATGCAATGGTTTTATTACTATACACAATGAATAATACATACAATGAAAATGTGAAATATATCTCCTACTCAGGGATTTGAAAACTGCATGATATCCTGGAGATTCAACTGCTGCATCTGGTGCCTTACATGCCTCTTGCATGCATTTGTGGAATATGTAGAGAGCATTTAAAAAGTAGTGAACAGATCCTTCAAAAGTACACTCATCTGATTGCCTTTATAGATCTCAAGCCCATGAAAATAACTATTCTATGCTTAAAATGTGACTGTGCACACTTTTTAGATTAAAGTTTTTTCTAAACATTTTAAAATTTCATTATTTTACTGGTAACACAGGTCCTGTGTGAGTGGAGATATTTTAGTTCAGCCTTGAAAATTATGTTTTATACTATAACTATTGTTCCTAGAAACAGACACTTTAATGAAGCCAAAAGTATTTGAGTATATACATTTGATTGTAAAGGGTCATTTTTTTCTCAAGCAGAAAATTGTCTGAATACTAGTCATCAGCACCTGAATAAGCTTTTCAGAAGATTCCAGTGTATTAATGTTCAGGATCAAAGATTCAATGACATTTACCTACACCTCATCTCAGTAGTTTTCAAATTGTGTACAGCACTTCCATGAAACTATGGTTTATATTAAAAATATTTACATAAAAGTCTATCAAATCATGTGATCAATTTGTTACTTCACAATCAACTCACTAAGAACAAAGCAAAGGAGGAAGAGACAAAAAATATTGAAATCCAAAAATGGGAAGCAAGTTCTATTTCTACTTGCAATAAAGGAAAGATGCCAGACTAGTGTATTTTGAAGGTCTGGACTGAAGAGAAGAACCCATGGCTGTGCATATAGAAAGCGGGATCTAGAAAGTGTGCATTGTGGATCTAGCTTTTAGAGAGAAAAGGGGATTCCATGGAATAATTACTAAAACTAGTAAGGAGGCAAGCTGTTTTCAAACATAATTTAATACTGTATCTCCATATTTCATGGCTCTGTAGTCATATTTATAATCTAAAACCCAGTATCTGATTTTAGGTCTTGCCTAAGGCAAGTTTTGTCTGTCTGACATTGGAGGGAAGGCCATTTGAAAAGAACCATATTAACATCCTCTCTCCCTGACAGGTAACACATAATCCAAATAAAACAAGATGAATAAGCACCGAAATAACCGAACCCCAGGATCCTCTGGTTGATCTAGAAACTGGAGTGTGCCACTTATAGACATCACTGGAGTAGATAGTGTCAGTGATTGTCTAATCAGTCACATAAATTATTTCTACGTAACCATAATAGTTCCAAGCACCTAGGGTCAGGAGTTTTCTCTGTTGGTGCTCTGTGGGCTTAAGGCAGTGACGTTTCTGTGGTGAAAAATAGTTCTAGCATTTTATTTACCTAATTTTTATGTGGATACAAAATAAACCAAATCTAATGGCTTGACATGAAAATGAGTCACAGGACTTTTTTTCTTTCTTCATAGAAGGGCTAACGAAAATATGTATTTACTTTAAAGCCTCATTGGAGAGTTTCAACACAGAATTATTCTTTCAGAAGCAAGATAATAGCTTACACTGAGTGCCAGCACAGATGTGGGCCTGGAGGTGCTGGGGACCAATCTTCTGAAGTCTGTGTCAAAGCTTCACTGTATTTGGTTCGGTGAAATATGTTTTCTTGGCCAGTCACTTAATATGATCCTTCTACTTCTGCATAAGTATGTGAAAAATGTGTTTAGCCTCCTGCTCTCCATGGGTCAGAAGATCCTGAGAGGACAATTTACACTTTGGGGCAGAGAAAGTGGAAGAAGGCATTCCAGCAGCTCAGAGCTCTAGCTGCAAAGAAGTACATTGTGCACACTTTCCCAAAAGAGCATGTTTTGATCTGAAGAGAGCCTGCTTTTGAGAACACATTGCAAAGGGCTTTGTTTCATTCCCGTGCAGAATGATAAAAGACTTTTGCGCACTGAATAGTGTCAGGAAATGAGCTTTTCAACCTCTAGTCAAGCTTACCTCATCCTGCTTTGGCCTGCTCCAAAATTAAATTTTAAAATTTGAACATATAATTCCAAGAGAGTATAAAAATATAACAACTAGTTCACAATATACGACCTCTCATTCAGCATCATGGACTGTACTGCTTCCTTTTTTCACATCTAATTTCACATCTTATTTCTCTATGGTGTGACTCAAAGTACAATATCAGAGTGAAAACATATGTTACCTCTGGTGACAGCATCAAAGTTTTCCTTGTTTTTATGCCTTCTTCAATTGACCCAAATATTTTCTCAAAGCACTGGAAAGAGTACTTTATCAGTCACTTGCAATGCTGAGATCTTAACCTGACCTAATTACAGAATTTGGCATGTGCCAGCCACCACACCTTATTGCTACTTACTTATGTACTTTACTGTTTGTTGTTTGTTTTCCCTTCCCTAAAGTTTTAAAGGTCTGTTCATTGTCTAGACCCAACAGCCAAGGATGTGATTTTCTTAAAATGCTTTCTTGTCTCTGCCCTTCTTCATGACTTTGTCAAACTACTTTGTTTACAAGTCTTAAGGACTATATTTACTTACCATTATGAGTTAACCTGCTTCTTCTAAACAGTTATAAGCTTCCACAGACAAAAATAGACATCATATAAATACTATAACTGTCCTTGTAGTACAGCCCTAGGAGGGATTTTCTTTCAAAATACTTTGGAACTATCATATAGGTAAATAATATCTATAAAATAATCCTATCATATTAAAAAGATAATTTAATGTTTACCACTGTAAAGTGTTTTTCTCTCTTGTGTTATTCTTCCTAGTCTTTGTTTATTTTCCTAAGTTTTTTATCTGCCAAAGCCACATGGCTTACTTACCCTGAAATGCCTGTTGAAGGAAAGACAGGGCACTGCCAAATCTGGTGCAGTCCTTTTTAAATTATATGTTCTCATGAGCAATTTGGGTGAATAAATCAGGTTCAATTTCAATAGTCTTATAACAGGTTTTGTTACTGGTTTATTACAGTTCAGTTTATGAAATTTCATTTCCTCCTTTGACACATACATGTCTCTAACTATCTGCAAGAAGCTTCCCAGAGACGTTGAGTTAGACATAACATTTCCTCACTTTCTTCCTAATTATAAGAACCTGCAGGAAGAAATAATTTAGGAGCATTTCTTTGTTTATTATTATGTCTGTTATCTGTATTACATCTGTTTGACTCATGTATATTACACTTGCTTGTTTAAAATTGCAGACTTTTTTACAGCTCTAGTGTGGCTACTGCTTCTCAGAATAGACTTTACTGTTATCATCTCAAACAAACTGATTTGACTTACATCCTTACACCCTACAACCTTTACTTTCTAGGATTTCTTATCCTATTAGTTAATAAGGGTAATTCACCTTTCCTATTTATTCCTTATAAAAGCTTGATTTTTGCCCCTCCTGAATAAGCAATCATTTGTCACTGGCTTCATTTTCATCAAGTCTTACAGAGAAAAGCAACTAGATGATTCCTTCACAAATAATTCTTTGTCACGGAGGTCAGTTTGTGGTGATAGACACCTGGTATATCAATATGAGTGACAAGTAAGATGAAAAAACAAAGGTCCCTGAAGAAAGAACGTTAACACTTTACCTTTCATATGCCAACATGAGTCGTTTTTATGACAAAATATGTTTAAACACATTTATTTTGCCCCACCATCCTTGTTACTGAATTGCGGCTGAAGACATTAATTTACATTTTCAAAGAGAGTTATATCATTAGAGTCACTCAATGCATTTTGGGAAAGTGTTCTCATTCACTTTAAAAGTGAAATTCGATTGGTATTTAAAATTACAGACTCAATAGAACAATTCTTTAATTTGCTTTTCTTCAGAAGAGAATTTAGTAAAATACTTATCTGGGAAAAAAAAAAAAAAAAAAAAAAGGAAGAGAGATAAAAATAGATTTTGCCCAGTTCATTTGAAAAAAATTGTGCTATTTTTGCTATCAGAAATTTTACATTACATTTTCATAACAACTTTAGCTGATATCCTGACTGTGTTTTATTAGGCTGAAATGATGGTATTTTTTTAGACCAACTCTTTCTTTTAACTTATTGTGGAGGAAATGCCTTCTTCGTTGCTATCTAGTTGCTGCCAAAATATAAGCCTACTAGTGAAACACTATTGTAATTCAGAATGGTGAGGTACTGCATGCTTTCTTTTCTTCTCCATGTCTACTAAATTCCAGGGAACATCAAGCCATGAATAGGAAAGGATGTTAGCATTTATGCATTTTGGTTTTCCGGCATTAACTGTATGCTGCTTTTAACATGCCTTCAGACATTACTTTCAGTTATTTTAGATTTTAATGTACTTTTAAATTTAGAATATTTGTAAAGTTTATTACTTTAATAAATGAGTCACAATATCTACAGGTGAGATGCCAAGCAAGTTAAATTCACCTGCTGTTGGATCTCCATTAGAAAATTGATATATAAGTGAAATAAGTTTTTATATATACTACCAGTGAGATTATGGCACAGACAGGAGGGAGGCAGAACTCAACATGTATACCATCTACTATGAATTCTCTGAGATTATTGGAAACAGAAGAAATGGATAAAGTACTTTCAAAGTTAGTATCAAACCACTTATCTTCCTCTGTCATGACTCTCTGAATATCCACAACAACCATTCTCCAGTCCCTACCATCACTAATTTGGACATGGTCCTTTCTACTTGTTTGAAGTAACAAAGCAGCAGATGTATGGCAGTAATTATAGTACAAAAAAGTGGGCCTGATGAAAAGCAAGAGAGCTAGATGAAAAACCATGGGAAAACCTGAGGGTTGAAATGAATGTGATTACCAGAAACTTGGTATTGGCCAGAGTAATTGTCTGTATGTCAACTCAAAGCAAGACTAATTTTCAAACAAATTACCTGTACCCACTCTGATAGATATAGATACATATATATACTTGTATAACCACACACACATTTTACATCTATATATTTCTTTAGAGTAAGATACATGGGTTTATTTAAACAGAAAAGCAGGAAAACCAACTGGATGACAAGATTATTAAATTTGGTTTTTTTTTTTTTTTACTTTAAAATACTTTATTCAAGTTTGTCATTTGTAAAAGGAAGAAAAGTTTTTTTAAATATCTAGTTATAAATCCACTATCTTTTCAAGCTGAAAACCAGCAATTAGGGAAAAAAACCTCTAGACTGTGGGTAGGACTGAATTATTTATTCATTTACAGGCAATGTACTTATCAAGAGGCATTTCAAGAAAACAAAAATATCTTCAGAAACTATGATCTCTTCTTTTTTCTTTTTTGATCCCCCAGAGGTGGATGAAAATCAATGACAGAGAATGGTAAGAAGATGGCAGGCCTGGACAGGTTGGCAGTGCAGCTGAAATCTTTGTCAAATTCTGACCTAACTCAAGAACAAGATGAGAACCAAACCCAGATCTAAATCCAGAAACAAAGCATCAACCTTGTTTGAAAAAAACTCCTTCAAACCTTATCAAACCAGTAATAAATTTTGCCACCAAGGATCATCTTTGTTAGATGATGGTGCCAGATTGTATACTAAACAAAAAACGTTTTAATGCCATGAGGAGTGGGCAATGGAAATTTAGGAATTGTTTGGGTACCCCATAGTACAGCTATACCACATAGTAGAGCTTGCATCTTTCCATATAACCGGGTACTGAAGGAGAAAAAGCTTCTGCAGAGAAGACCCATTATGATCCAGATTAAATGAATATTTATTTTGCCTGAGTTTACCATAAAGAAATTGCAGTAAAGAAAAGAACACTGGCTTGTAGGACTGACTATTGAGAAATTAGTGTACATCCATGTGAGATACAAGCAGAACAAAGCTCTAGAAGTTAGGTTAACGAAATGACCTCTACTTCAAAGTACTAGTCAAATTTTAAATATCATAAGTACAACAGTGCATGGGACTATGTGACCATAATTACCCAAAGGTGACCTTGAAACATTGCTTTTAGTTAGTGACTTAGATTCCTAATCTCAAATCTAAACCTATTATTTTTGTAAAGCCTGTTATTTATGGTCATAGAATCATCACAGAGTCATAGAATTGTTTGGGTTGGAAGGGATCTATAAAGATGATATAAAGATCACATGTGGCAGATTTTGGCTCATATTTAATTTTTCATCCACCAGAACCCTCAGATCCTTCTCCATAGGGTTGCTTTCACTCCACTCATTGCCCAGTCATTATTTATGCTTGGGATTGCCCTGACACAGGTGCAGGTCCTTGCACTTGGCTATGTTGAACTTCGTGCAGTTTGCACAAGACCACCTCTCAAGGTCCCTCTGGATGGCATCCCTTCCCTCTGTATCTTACAAGACAGGTCACTTAATGCTGGAGCATCTTGACAAATGACAGCAAAAAGAGAGGAGTCTGAGGGTACTACCTATAGGCATAGCTTAGACTAGGAAGAGGAATATGAAACATAATCAACACACTGGACTGCAGCCTGATATTGGAAGAATTGGTTGACTTTGGCAGCTAGAGAAAAAAAATGATGCAAAACAACAGTGCAAAGTATAAAGTCATGGCTGTAAGGACTAATGACATTGTAAGTTCTGGTCTTGCTTGCTTTCTAGAGGAGGAAAAAGATCTGGGTGACCTAACAGTCATGAAAGACAAATGTGACCTTGGGATATTTTGCTGAAATATGTTTAGGAGCAACTGGAAAAAAAACTAATGTCATTGTGTAAAGACATCATAACTCTGCATCTACTTGGGTTTACATTACACACCAACAGAGTCCCTGTGGGTAGTTGGTTGCCTCAAGTGGATCAGTCAAGTACAGACTTAATCATTCATACTTCAATTTATTTTAGTTCCCCTGTATGTCTTCTGCATCAACGTTAAACGGTCTTTTCACTTCCTTACCACATTACACTTTTTAAATCTTGGTTTTTTCACTCTTAAGAGTTCCAAGGAGAAATTATAATTCATTTCTCTGAAAGGATTCTCCTCCCCAAAAGCAAGGGACCCAGTCAGATGAGCAGCTACATATGTCATCTGGGAAAATACTCTCAAATCAAGATTCAGTATAGAGGAAAATATCTGTGACTGAAAGTGTTGGGAATGTATGCTCAGGTCTAGGATCGCCTTGTCTCTACAGAACAACTAAATTGTAGCCTGTCTTTGTCTCTCAGGAGATCTACAAGAGTTAATTGGGAAGTAGACTCTAATATGTCCATTAACCTCCTGATTATAAAGGTAAATAGCATCCTTTGTTTCCTTGGTTACTTGATTTGAAATAATAAAAAAGTATTAGATATCTGATCTGCAAATTTTGTCTTTTATATAAAATGTAGAGTGGGTTTATGCAGAAATCATAAGGTAATTAAAAAATATGAAAATGACTCTTACAAACTCAGCTTCTCTGAGTCAGACGAAAAAAAAATAATGCAACAACTAGATGTATTTGGGCCCTCCAGGGTAAACATTCTGAAAAAATAATTGCTCTCTTTCATCCACAGCTAAAACTGAGATAAACAGTAAAGTCCATAGTAATTATCAGTGGGTTAGTCATCTGCAAACACCTCTGGCAGTCAGAGCAGAAGTTCCTAAGAAACAGTTTGACTCTCCCTTGGCTCTCTCCTTCTAGCTGGGGAAGCAGCTGCCTCAATCGCTCAGACGCCTCCAGAGAACCACTGATAAGTTAATAGGAGCTACTGCAGCTTCCAATGCAAGAAAAATGGTGGGGAGAACTTGATTTCCCCAAGGATAAATTTGGCAGCTATTTTTCACTCGCAGTCACTACTTGGAAGAAACTCAGCACAGGGTGCCTTCCTGCCTCAATCTGGAAATACAGGGCCCTTCCCAGCCATTTCTCTGCCTGCCTTCCAGAAGATACATGACTTGATCTGTGTTGAACTTGGTTTGAGTTCAGTTACCCTTTAAACCAAGTACAAAGTGACTCCTCAAAGTTCATGCTCTAGAGTATTGTGTATTCTTATTTGAGTTAAAAGTGATTTTTCATGACAGATGAATAAAACATTTATACTAAGGTGATTATACTCATCTCAGTATAACCCCTACCTCATAAAGCAGCCAACATTATTCACATATAAAGTGCATTTTAGCTTCAACCACAGAACACCAGAAGGCTTGGTATATAAAAGAAAGGATAAGAAGACTCATATATTGCAGCAAAATAAACCTCTGGGAAATCATTACTGTTTAAACCGTATGTCTTTTTCTTTTTTTTTTTTTTTTCTTGTAGCTATGATAAATACTATATACAAAAAAGAACTATTTAAATATTTGAACTGATATGGATGTTTAATTAATTACTATGACAATGATTAAAGCTTAAACAGCTGATAGAACTGACCAAATCTTTACTGGTAGGTTTTATGGCAGAATCAAAATTTAAAATAGGGACTGATATTTTCAAAACACTTGATGGGAACAAATAATTATTTCCTTTTTTATTTGCAATTTGTTTGTTTTAGATGCTCACATAAATATTACAGATTTATATATGGAGTGTCATACTCTGAAAGATCCATATGAAGATTTTTCAGAAAAGCTATGGCACAGAAAACATTGGTTCCTGACTCTGCATGGAAATGTCTCACAGAATAAAACTTCCACAAGCTTGTCAGCTACCACTAGTTCTAGCTGCAAGCAACAACAATCACAGTACTTTTTAAACTCCTGGTTAACCACTTATGGAAATGATTGCTTGAAATATTCAGGAAATGCTTTTTAGACAAATTATCTGTACATAGACCTGTGTATCTGTATGAAACATCTTAATTCAATTAAAGCATGCTTTTGAAGACAAAGGAACTGGTCACTTGGAAGAGAACTATCTCCAGTAAAATGGGTTATATTGGCTGGAAACCTTGGCGTGTATCCTAAGACTACTTCAGCATCCACTTAAGTAGTAAGCCAACTAACTACTCTGTTAGACTTGAACATGTGTCCACCTTTGCAAGAATTATGATTTTAAATCCATAAGACATAAATGGAATTTTGGTTTCTAAATCTAAAATTATAAATCTCCAATAAATTCTTGTCATATATCCCACATTAGAGGTTAAATTGATCCTTAGTCCCTGGATCTATCTGCAAACTCCCACATTTTACAGTGAAAGACTGGAATGACAAGGTCAACTAACATCCCTTCCCTGAACATCCCATCTCCATTGTTCCTGGAAAGTTTTCCTGCTCACATCCTAACTTTCCAGCAGTGGTCCTAGTCTAACCATTTCTATTTGCTGTGAGACTGAAAAGAAAGTATTTCTGAAACTGGAATCACCAGTGTTCTTTTGAAGACATTAGATGATTTTACAAAAATATTTACCATCTTTTTTAACTTCTTTCATGTATAACTTTGAAAAGGTATTTTCTTGTCTTGGGCCACAGAAGGTAGTCTTCACTTTATACAGTAAATTGAAGAAATTTCTGTTAAGTTGTTCAAAACATGATATGTGGTCTGAATCTCATGATAAAGCAAAACCTAGCAAAAAGCACTTAAAAACCCCAAACAAATAAGTAATTTCCAATGGGGAAAAATAAACAAACAAACAAGCAAAAAAACTCCCCACAACCATTTTTCTTCATGAGAAGTCAACATCAAAAGAAAGATCTTAGCTTTGTACTCTTCTGCAAGTCACAAAAATCTCATCTTCGTTGGTACTGTGTTTAGAGACAAGATGTCATGAGAGAAAACTGACTCCTGCTAAGCAGGTATGGCCTCCTGCATGTGGTCACCAGCAGCATGTGCCAGCTGTAGATGCCCTTAAACCTCCTGGGTGTTTACAGGCTCTTAGCTGCCCTGACCTGTCCTGATGATGCACCAAAGTAACACCTCTATGCTTCTACTCTGCAACTACCTGTGTAAACATCTCATATAACAGCAGAACTGTCTCAAGCAAGCAAAGATCTCTTCTGATTTTGCAATTTGACTAAAATAAATCTTTTTTATTTTTCTGTCAGAGCAGTTTTCTAAGCCTTCTCATTTCTCTTCCCTTAAGGTAAGAGAGAAGGTATGGAAAAGCTATTTTTCTTTTGGAAAACAATTTTTCGGCTCTTCATGAGAACAATGCCATGCTAAAGCTGACTGTTGAGTAGACTGGGACAACCAGCTTGTTCCTTGGTTTTAAAGCAAGTTTACTCTCCAAGCAGAGAAGGAAAATGAGACTTCCAGCTCTGCTCTTGTAACAGAGGTAAACTGCAATACAGGATATCTGCATTTAATTCTGGGTTGTACTTCGTCTGTGAACTTGGACAAATCATTTCCCCTTTCTCACCTTTTTCCTTAGTTATAATATCAAAGTTACTCCTGTTTTATCATACTGCCAAGTTATTCCAGCTCATTATCTTTGTTACCTAATCAGTCTGTCATGAATTAGAGGTATAATTTAACCCTTACTACGTCCTGCTTTGCCCCTGCTCAGTGTTGGTACCCAGCAATAGTCATTATCTCTTAATTTCTTGAGATATAAATTTACAGGCCATTTCTGTAAAAGTTTCAAAAGGCATCCCTGATCACCACAGAAACAGCTCGTACATTTCTGAAAATACAAAGACCTTCATCTGAGATAATAAACCTTGATGTTAATCTAAGTTTAATTACATTAGATACTAAAAATTCATCAATTTGCTTTCATTTTTTTTTCACTGCACATCCATATGTTTTCCCTTAATAACTGTTTACACTATTAATGTTTAATGAAACAAAAAGATGTTAATCTCTGTCACTCACATGAACAAAAGTATTTTGCAAATGCTTTCTAAAGATGACTGAATTCTTTTCAGCAGTATGTCAACTCTCCAGCCTGGTATTAAGCAGCTGTGAATGAACATTAAAGTAATCTCAGAAAGTTCTTTTATATAAAAAAAAATTAATAAACATATGTATTTCACATCTACAGAAAAAGTGGATTGTCTCAAGTCTTGAGAGAATAAGGTCAGTCATTGTTCTCTTTAAAGATAATGAATATCAAAACAATGCAGCTTTTTTAAATTATTGTTTATTTCCAGGCATTTACATGAGATTTACACAGCCACATGAAACAGAATTCTTAATTTTTTTTCTTGACCCCTCCTGAAAATCCTCCTTTCTTAAAAGAACAGTGCTCTTCCATACCATATAGCTCAATATTAGAGGCTACCACTACAATGCCAGTGTTTCTTTTACAAACAGATATTAACACAATACAAGTAATATACGTGAAATAAACATGTGGATTCTCAAAGTTTCTTCCTTCTTCTACAGCCAAAAGATGCTGTCAACAGAAAGCATGAGTTTAGTAATTCCTTTTCTGTGCTCATGACATTTTCTTCAGATTCTAAAATTAGTATCACTTGTAAATACTCTTTATTAGCATCTGAGTACTCACCACATCCTACAGTGTAAAAATAAACTGAATGTTCTATGGGTTTTGCTTGACTTGGTGAATGTGTGTCTCTCAGATACCTGTGCAACATTATTGCACACACTGGGTTAAATCAAATAAACAACAGTCAGATCTCAGAGTCTTTGTTGGTCCAGATTCTGTGTAAATTTGCAATATGTGCAAGAATTCATATCTGTACCAAGACATAAATAAAGCCGAAATAGCTGAAATCATACCTAGTAGACTCTCATGATCATCTGCTGCTGCAAATGACAGCATATCATTAAAGCGCCTCTATACAGTTTCTGTATTTTGACTGGGTTTATTAATTTTGCCTTTTTTTTTTTTTTTTTTTGTATTACTGATTGACATAGGAAAAACAACTGTGGATGGAATTTAATATATTTTGAAATGTCAATAAAAATAGTCCATTGATTTTCCTTTGGTGCTAGTTGCCAGTGGAGATCCCTCTGTTTGCTATTGTACGAGAATACAGCAGTTGCCTTTCTTTTAGCTCCCAGGGAATGAAGAACAAAGAAGCTGCTGTAACATTGTATGCTACCTTCCTAATGCTGTCCTGTGAAATCAGCTATTTCAAAACTCAATTGTTAGCTAAGGATTTTCTGCCTTTTGCTATTACTTTACCTAACACTATCAGAATGCATTCTGAAAATTCTGCAGGGCCTGAAGCTGCATGGTGTAGCAGATTTCTAATTTCCAGTTGCTTCTTTTATGTTCACACAGTGTCTTTCTTTCATTGCTGTAGAATAGTTATCTCCTGACAATGCAGACACCTCTATAATACTGATATCAGTAAGTCAGTATGCAGATGGGAAGAGAGTAATTAGATTTTACCATGTAATAGGTGAGGTAAGGTTAGCACTTGTAGTATAGCACATATTGTATTTTCTTAGTTAAAACAGCACGGCATTTCCAAAGCAGTTGAAAGCTAATCAGGCATCTGGCCTGTAGGCTCTAGAGAAGAGGCAAGCCTTCACCAGCCTGCCAGGACACTGATGTTCTACGCTTTCCTAGTGTAGCTGTATTAGCATGATGAAGTTTCATTTGTCCATGTCTTGACAACTTATATTTAAACTGGAGCACAGTAGAGCACTCTCTTTAAAATACACCCTATCACTGTATTATTCTACTGCTTTTTAAAAAGTGATTCTGCAAGAAACAAATGGGACAATACTACAGCTTCAGTTCTACTGCCTTGAATTATTCCAGTGTTAGAAATGCCCACATTTTCAAAGTTTACTTAAAGAGAGTACATCCTGTCAGCTATTTCTATTTATTTCCTATAAAATGACTTTTTATCTAGAATTATATTTAGAATGTTCTTTTCATGCCTCAATTGAATAAATTTTAATTGTTTGCTGAAATAGACAAAGGTCCTTTTTTTTTTTTTTTTCCTGCTGCTGGAACAGATGCAATTCAGCATGCTTACTGCTTTATCTTGAATTTACTATTTTGTAGAAATGAGTTGTCATTACTTGGCAGAGTTTGTTAACTGAATGTCATAAAATAGAAAACTTTTGCATATTATGAGGGTTGCTCTCAGTTTTTGGTTTCTTTGTGTTTTTCACCACAATTAATTTCATATGAACTAATTTCTACACGTAAGTAAAATTTCACAGCATTATTTGACAAATCTTAAATAAATTACATTAGATGGTCTATCCACTCTCCTAAACAAAGGTGTTTTACAAAAATTGAAACATCAGCATTTTGCTTGAAATCAACTCTAATTTTACTAAAGAAGGATGTAAATACCTTACCAGCCACCAGTTCATAACATGCAGAAGTACAGTAAAACTGAAAACCTTCAGGTGAAGTAACTAGAAATAACTCATGGCAGTCAGATTCTGAATAACATCTTCTGATATTAAACTAAGCACTTCAGTATAGCAGCTTCAGCCAGGAGAGAAATGGGAATAGTGGGTATTTACTTTGCAGTGTCTCTTGCCTATAAGAAAGCTGCAGCATAAATACAGATGCTGAGAGAAAGGATTTGTTGTCACCTTCAGTCAAACAACACTAAGACAGAGTAAATGTCTCAGTCACACCATAGCAGAAGCCTGCTGAAAACCTTGAAACACAGAGCAGAGGTCCTGAGCCCTGCTTTGGCTTTTCAAGCATTATCAAACAGTGGGAAGCATGTCAGAAGCATAGTGTAGAAAGCTATGTCTTAGAGCTATTTTGTCACTAAAAGTATTCCTGAGCACTTAAAAGATGTGCAGATGAGGTGCTTAGAGACATGGTTTAGCATTTGACTGGCAGTGTAAGCTTAGTGGTTGCACTCAATGATCTTAAAGGTCTTTCCCAACCAAAACAATTCTCTGATTTTGGATTTGTGTCAATTTGTGAGGTTCAAATATTCTTAACATATTTGTTTCACAAAGAACTTGCTTCATATTTCTGAATCACCTGAACTGGAAGCCTTTTTCTGTAGTATCAAGAAGCATGTGTAACTTCCTTAACAATAGCTTTATTTATCCTTAACATCTCTTTTCCCCACACATTCCCTTGGTAATGATTTTGTGATGCTTTAATAACATATAATTGCTCTCTTTTCAAATCCATCAGCTGGTCATTCTGTGTTCCTGAATTCCTTCCCAAGTACAGTTTTGGCAACTGACTACACTTGAAGTTTCAAACACTTGCCATCTTTTCCCTTATGTCCAGTCTGTCCAGGCCGGGTTTTTTATTCACGTAGCATTACCATTGCTTTTCCTCAGATACCAGTTCGGGAGATTCGAAGGGGGGAGGGTGTAATAG